>NC_031500.1:12865938-12902123 GCF_000237925.1 Schistosoma mansoni | reverse complement strand
GAAGGGGGTTTTGTGGAGATTTAGTATTTTCATAGTTGAAAGCGTGAGTCAATACTAAATCTCCACAAAAACCCCCTTCTGATAATGATCATATGCTCACTAGTGACTGGCTCCATGAGGTAAACTACGTGAAAAGTTTAATGAGTTCAACAAAACTCATTGAATTGGTGTTCTGTTCAATAGATTTCAATGTAGTTTTGTCAGTCAGTCAGTCAGTCTCGTCAGCATAAAAGAGTTTTTAAACTATTTTTTGTTTAGTTAATCTTGTCAGTAATATAGAGAGTTGTTTTGTAATGTACTGAATCAATTGTGTTTTTTTTATTCTTTCATTTGTGAGATAATGATCATACTAATTGTATGATTAAACAAACGGTGTAAAATATCTTGGAAATTACCCTTATATATACTTATAGATCAGTTTGATATGTTGTTTTGCTTTCTACAATGAACTTATTCACTTTAACTTATTTTGGGTTTAGTGTATCGCATTGTTGTTTACATATACAAGTTTGATCATCTTATGAATGAATGTAGCATCAGCGTCTACACAGGTCATATCTAAATCTTCACATTTATTCTGCCGCTATGACCAGGCTCGTCTGTTTCTGATAACACAGTTGAGCCATTTTAATCGGGACACATTTCTAATCTGATTTCTTCAAATTTCTCAAAACGAAGTGTTCTTCTTGATAAACTGGGTAATTAATTTTAGGCATATAACTTACAAGTACTCGCATGTTATCTTTAGATCAAATCGTAATTGAGAAATTATGATTGAGACACATTACTGGGGAAAGTCTATTGTGCTCTTAGTCAAGGCTTCAGCGTACATGTTATTGTCTGAGTTAGAAGGACAAAGGTAAATATTGCAACTATCTGTGTATCTGTTCATTCAGTTTGCCAAATAAAACCTGGTTATTTCTCAGTTTTCTCACTTGTATAACTGATTGAGCTAGCGTATAGGAAGTGTGTATGTCTGAATTGGACGCCGAGGAACATAACACAACCGTAAAGTGTCAGTTACCGACCCAATCTCAATAGGACTCGAGTTTGTTAACTTTTTTTCTTATCTGTTTCCTAAATTCTCTTCTATCTCTATTTTCAATTCATTTTCGTTAACTCCACTTCTCTCTTTCTCATGTACGATCTATGCTAGAACTGGAATGTGCTAAATTGAACCGATCCACGTTTATTTCAGGTCCTACGTTGTTTACATGTGATTGACACGAATTAAAATGTTTATTTTAAGTGAGCCAGTAACCAACTAGCAATTAATATCATATGAATGTCCATAATCTTTTTCAAATTTTTTATGCCGAGTAGTATTGTTTGATCGCTATTATCAATTATCCAGTTTAGTTCATCAAATGATTGATTGTGATGTATTCTGAAATTTCAGTGTAGTCTACCATCCGAAAAGAGCTTATTGATAAGTCAACTGTCTGTCATCTGAATGGAAATCATACGCTTTTAAATTCATATTACAGGATCGTTCAGTAATTAAATTGTAGTCTAATTAACGAGCTGTCGATTTTAAAAGCTTCTTCACCTACTAAGATTTAAACATAAAGGTATCATGTTTAGCCTTCAAATCATAGGAAAATCTCATTAGTCCAGAGTATATAATTCATGCTAGGTTTCTGCGTTAGTGTGTCTAAATATGACGCGCCAAAACCCTTTTTACAGAAAGGTTCTTTTGTCACGGTCACATTTTATTTTGATGAATATGGTTTGGGTTCAGTATACTAGGGTCTATTTCTTATTTAATAAAAGTGTAGTAAATATCTCATCAAGAACGGCAGTTTGATGAAAATTCTTGCTTTGTCCTATGATTCGACTGTTAATAGTATGCAAGTTTTGAATATTATTATACCTCTCGCATCATGTTGAATTAAGGAACCAAAAAGTATACTTTACATAATCAAATAACTACATTATTGAGAAATAAAGGGGGAGGGGGTGATTAGGAAAAGTTTAGTAAAAGCTGTAGCTTTAGTTTAATAGGTATTTAATAAACAGTTGTATAATTCAACTTATCACATACTGGTGATGTGCCTTTCACCGTTCATACATTACAAATCAGTTAACATTGTTGCGCAACAATCTTGCTTCTCGGTCATGTACTTGGAAAAACTGAATTATAAACCTCAATAACACACGTAATTGTAACTAATTATCTGAATTTCTGGCATTCCAACTCGGCTGTATGGGGATATAGTAGTTTGTATGATTTATCAATCATGTGACGGATACAGTAACAGGGATAGTGAGTTTATTGTTGGGAGTATATTCATAGTCAAACATATATTATAGTAACCACACAAATAAGTATTTTAAAGAATCTTCTTGATGTGTAAAAATATACGCAAGAAGGTTTCATAGTTAGCGTAATTTAAATCTTATGGTTTATGAAGAATAGCAAATCATGTATCTACAACAATCTTGCTACTCGACTATTATCTGAATCATACCTATTAGCTTAAATCGTTTACGACTTTTCTTTCGTCTTCTTTAAAAAAACATTTCTTTTCTAACTGCTATCAGTAGAAAATCATTTGAACTAATATTTAAAACTTTGATAAGTTTGCATAATAGATATCAATGAAAACCAGGACTTTCATATTATCTTATTTTTAATTCGTCAGCTGGACATGCCTACATCTCAGTGTTATTATTATTCACACTGGAATTCGAACCTAGCATCCGTCACTTTAAATGCAATTGCGTTATACGCTGAGATTTATTCCTGTAATTTAAAAGACTGTTTATCAGTCTCCAGTTTTTGTAATCGAATATTCTAATGTGCAAACAACAGACTAAAAGAAATAGGGTTTTATCATCTATTTGTATCTCCCTTAAATAAATTTTATGATTTGTTTCCCATGTCAAATTTCTAATTATTGTTATGCCTTTTAATATCTTAAATCACACATAATAATCCATTAATTTTTATTATATTTCTACATTGGATCTTTCTTCAACTACTATTATACTATCCATCTATTCTGTAAAACTTAGGACAAAATAACTACATTGAGTCAAACCCACAAGATACATGTAAGACTAATCAAAGTTTTGTTCTGAATACCAACAACGGGATAACTCAAACCTTTATTTGTAACATCATACCCTTTAAATAAGTTAGTGGCTGTTTGGACTTAGTGGATAGAGTGTTAACGTCTAAAGTTAAAAGTATTGAATTTCAGTCCGAACAAGAATATTGATACTAAAATTCAGGTACATCCGGCTGATGAGTCCCAAGTAGGACGAAATGGGCATCCTGAATTCCATTGCTGGTCACAATTTATTTGTCCTATTAGTATGTAGTTTACCTACTTTTTTTTAAAGAAAAAACACGTTTATTTGTTCATTAGTTCTTTGTTTTGTTTTCATTTTCTAACTAGCTGGTAAACCCAACACCTAAAACGTCTGTTTTTAAAGATTTTCTTAAGTGTTTACGAATGGACAAAAATATTATCAAACCAATCGATACATGTTACACTTGGCCATTTTCGATGAATAGGCAATACTTGTAAGTTGTTACATTTTTTATTAGTGTTATAAGGTATATACAAATTAATGTTGATTTTCACTTCATGAGGTTTGTGAAGACTGCTGCATATCATGGTTCCCATCACCGAACGATTTTAGTTAAACAATCATTGAAAACAAGGAAGCACTGAACAGCTATTTAGTCCTAGTATGGGACTTCTACATAGTGCGTTTCCACGATCGCACCGAGAATCGGACCCAGGACATTGAATTCATTTTTATATTGTTTGTTCAAACATTCCCTGCAATCTTGTGCTTATCGCCTCGATATTGCCTCAAGGCAACATCGAAGCACCGTCATTTCTGCTTATAATCCAGGACGCTTAGTTCTCGCAGCGAAAGCCAAATATTTAGTCTTCTGGGCCTATACTAGGGAAAACAACTCTCCAGTACTTCTTGATTCTTAATGGTCGTATCACTTAAGTCAGTCTATGAGGTAGACAATTTAATCTTGGTTGTTTTTGATCCTTTTCCTTTTCTATTTTTTTCATATCAGATAGTGAGAGTAAATAATATCAGTCTAAGATGTATGAACATATTTTAGACTGCAAATATATATGTTTTATAGTAGATATTTTCTTGGTGAAGCAATAAACCCTCGTCGACTGAGGGAGTTAAGACGTGTGTGTGCATAACGACAGCATGTCTAAGTGTGCAACAGTGGCTGACGTATGAGTATGTTGAATAAAGCGTTGGCACTTACAGATCTAAACTTATCATCACTTTATAAAGCCATTTGCTGTTTATGTGATCTATATAGGTAGATCTATACTCCTTTGTCGGAGCTTACGTAATGATCTTCATCGAAGTTTAGAGATAGTGGATAAAGTAGTAGATAGTTGGTTGAAATGTTACAGTGGTGAAATTCCTTATTTTCCTTCTTCTAATTCTTGAGTTCAATATAATTTGTTCTTTCAAACTGTTTTTTTCCGAAGTTTAGTGTTTGAATTATCCGATTGATATTCAGGGCTGAATTTTGACCAACCTTTGTTGGGATATATACATCTTGTACCAGTTAATTTAATGTAGTCTTTTTGTCACAAGTTGTATAGAGCAGAGCTGGATTCCGGTGCTAGCTACAATCCATCTATTCTATATAAATCTACAGGATGGGTTGTCATTCTCTTATCATTATCATTGTTCTCATATAGGTCAATTAACTGAACATTTCGTATATATATATATATATATATATATATATATATATATATATATGTATATATATATATATATATCGTAATCTTTTATTATTCATTTATAGATTTGATATACCAGAAAATAAAGATGAATTTTTCACTGCAGTTGAACGAGCTCTTGTCTTAGATCATATTCTACGGCGCACTGGTTATAAATCAGAGGATTTAGTGAATACTGAAGATCTATATGAACCTAGCATAAGTAAGATTTTCTATCTATCTATATCCATGTATATAATTAGTTTGTAACTATAATGTCTCATTGATCAGCTCCTTGTTTCATATTTTTTATTTTTCCAGCGATCATGGACTGGCTGTCGAGTAAATTAGTCTTGTAATAGTACATTCATGGGAAAGAGAGAGAGAGAGAGAGTGGGAGAGTATTTTATGATATAGATTGAAGTTCATTTGTTTTATAATTATCGATTTGTACTACTATTTGATTCACATTATTGATACAGTTAACTGTTGAAGTAGTCATTAAAGTTGAATAAATTCAACCACCTATCATCATTTTACAATTTCGATTTGCCTAAATCCAATCTCCATCAAGGAGACCAATCGAAGTTCGTATAATTCAAATATCTACCGGATTGGTGAGAAATTCCTGTTGTACTATAAGGTTTCATTCGGTTGAAGCGCCAGACATTTGCTTTTCGTCCTCTTAATTTCGTAAACAACACTCCTGGTGTGAGAAGGCAGTGAGTAGGACTTCCCTGGCAGAAACTTTATACGTGTGGCCGTGTGAGAGCATTTCGAGAGAGAGAGGACTGGCCCTCCCCACTTTCGAACGTACCAGGGCATTTGGGGGCGCTACAAGTTATACGAGGTTTTGTACTGATCAAAACTATCTCAACCGTATCTAACTGTAATAATCTTTGTCTATATTAATTAACAGAAAACCAACGTCTAATGATGTTGAATTAACTAATCGATGCAAATTAATTCAGTGCACTTGGCCTTAGTCTGATTTTTTTAAAATTTAAAATATAAAATCACTTACCTACTGTACAGAATGAAGTAGATAGATTAGTAAAAAGAACGAATAGAGCGGAGGAATTTCTCTCTAATTAACTTTTCATTGGGGCTTCACACTAATATATATATATATATATATATATATATATATATATATATATATACTCATTAAGTAGTTGCGTTACGTAACAATCTTATGTCACAGTGATTGTAAAATAATATTGAGCAATTGGATGAAAGAGGATTATAATAATAAGAGTAATTACTCGAAACATTAAACAGTTAATACATTACATAATATATCAAAAAAGAACTAACATAACATATCGATGAAAGGCCAGTATCACAGTAGTTGTGTAAGAATCAAGAGACGAATGTTGAGAATATGTAAAAATACAAATGTGGAAAAAATTAGAAAATTGTTTGAATATCTTTAAGAGAAAGAGTTTAATCTAAGTTCAGCTAAAACTTCACTCATATACCGATTGATAAGTTAGAAAGATGTTGTACACATTTCTTTTGGATGAAAAAGTTGGGTTTATTAATATGGATTCCGACAGCTTCAACAATATGCAATAGATGAAGTCGTAAACCAATTGGTGAATTTGATGAAATATACCGGACAATGTTAATAGCTTTATTCAACTGAACTTGATATCCGGTGTCCACCATGTGAGCGAGAATGGAACTCTTATTGACTCTCACCTGTCTTTTCCCCAATCAAGACTGATGGTATTTCACGTTAATTAACCCAATAATTAAAATGTGAATACTTTAACTATTCAATAATTCTTCGTTGTTCACTTCTTTTAACATTTCCTAAACTTCAATGAATGTATTGCGTAGTTAATGCAAGTAAAAAGAGACAAGATTTACCTTCCTTTTTATTCAATACAAACTATTGTCTAAAATATTAAACATTTGGCATGGAAGTAAAAATTGGTTAACAGTCAACTCTAATTATTTGTTTGATATAGCATATAGTTGGATTAGTATTTAGTCGCCACTTCTGTAAATCCAATCTTAACTGAAAACATGTTATAAGTTGCGTTAAAGACAATAATCTTTGAGTATACCAATATGTCTGTAACCATTTGTCTGTTTGTTTGTTTTTTTGGTGGTTAGGATATGTGTCCGTGAATCTGCAATACATCTGCTTCTCAATATTTAATATGTGTACAACGTTTAGCATTTTCCTGTTTATCTAATAGGTGAATGCTGCACATAAGAGCGTAATTTTCACTGTGGATTTCATTTTAATTTGAAACTTTCATTTCATTTGTTTTCTTTCATCCCGCAAGTTGGGATGCGCTACAGTGCCATGTTCATAGATAAATATATCTAAATAGTCTTAGATGATTAAGATGAAGTTCACAGTGAAAATTATACTCTTACATCCAAGTCTAACATATAAAGTAATTTTTATTTATTTATTTAAACACATAAATATTAGTACAAAGGGGCACCAGATATATATGTGCTGCACAAATCTCATTTGATTTGTGTGAGGGTTGTGATAATGCTCAGGTGCCCAAACCGAAGCAGGTGGTTTTCTTAGGGGTCACACTCCGAGCCTTTGACCCAAGGGTCTGATCCACAAGGCAGTGGAGCATCGTGAGGAGATGCAGTCCGATGGTAGTCGGTGACCAACAATTGATTCGTACGCCATTTGTTCCCTCAGGATACTGGAGCCCATGTGCACCATTGGTTTGGAATCAGGGTTTTCCAACTAGCCTAGGTGGACTTTCCGTGTCCACCAACCCGATTAAAGTGCTGGACATTCGGTTTTCGTCCTCTCAATTTCGTAAACAACACCGCCGCTACGAGAAGGCAGTGAGTATCACTTGCCTGGCAGAGGCTATATACGCGTGGCCATGTGAGAGCATTTGGAGAAGGAGAGCGGACTCTCCCCACTCTTGGACGTACCAGGGCATTTGGGGGCCTATAAAGTAAACAAATGCCCAATAGTGCCAGACATGGTACTTATATTGAACATTGGAAAAAAACATGTCTATCTTCATATTTTGTTAGTTAAGTTGTCGAGATAAGTTATTTTAACTATTTATGTACTTATCTGTTTTTCATTTTTGTTAAAACATATAAATAGGTGATATTGTAACAAGTCATGATCTTGCAGATGAAAATTCAGGATCATCAAATCAAGCTAATTCGTTGTATGTAATGGCGACAAAAAATCTAGGCATAACTAAACTGATTTCCGATGGAATTTTCTCAGCTGCTTATCCATTACATGAGGTAAAACAAAAGAATTTATTTGGAGAAAACTATTTTATAGGAAAGATATATTGTCATTATTATGATTATTCTTATTAACCATAGCCGCTTTCCGGTTCTGTGTATATGATGTAGAGACTTTAAAGTCAATAATATAGCAATAGACTTTTAGTGGCAAGTCATCTGGTTAACTATTTAAATTTAGATCATGAACTGATCAATATTAGACTACCATTAAAAACCTAGTAGCACTGGACAGACGTTTCGCCCTTGTATGAGTCTCCTTATCATTGCTCATTTACGACGCGGGACTGGAACCTAGGAAACTCGGTTTCACGCGACGAAACGTTGATTGGTTCATGATCTCAATTGAAACCCTAAACCAACGAATACATCTTGTACTTGAAATCATTTTCGGGTTGCGTAAAACATTTAGGTTTCTTAATGTAAAACTTATTTTCATTTTTTTGTTTGCTCTATGATGAAGTTAATGTTCCTGGAAAATTGTTTTTTTTCTTTATAAGTGGAATTAGATGATTGTCAGCAATGGAATCTAGGACATGCGTTTCGTGTATTTTTGAAAACATGTTAGTTGATGAATACTAGATGAATTAAAAATAAGAATTATGTTCAATGAGATAAAATTGAATTTCAAGTCAAACTCATTTACAAAATGTAATAGTTTATTCTTGTTAGATTTGATCCATATTGTTCGAACTAGAATTAGTAATACTATCAAGTCTTTCAGACTAAAGTAAGTGGATCAAAGTTTGAACTCGAAACTTATTCGTTGAAAGTCGAGCTCATTTAACTGATTGATAATGGTTTTTAATTAAAAACCTTTTTCTGGTTAAATACATCTTGTATAGTTAACATTACGGACTGATCTTAGTTAAGAAAGCATTGAAAACTAGGAGGTATCAGATGGCTGTTTTGTCCTAGGGCAGGACTCTTCAGCAATACACACGACCCTCGTGGTAATTTCTCATTTTAATTAAATTTTGGCTTCAGTATAACTGAGGTAGATTTTGTGCCTCATCGGAAGATTTTTTACTGATGATACGTGAGTTGATAACCATTATGCTCGCTACCTTCTTCCGCTAGCCAAAACGTCATAGTTCACTAAAACATGGCACGATAAAAGATGGAGCCTGGCTTGTAATTAAAAATAATATGGTTTATGAGATGTCAACTATTTTCTTTGCAGCGATTATTAGTTGCATTTAAATAACTGCACTATAAAAATATGTTGGATGAATTTATAAAATAAATCCAATATTGTAGTCAGAATGCAATGGAATTTTAACAATTGACTGATCATCGGTTGGTCCTACAGGAGGTCAATCGCTGCCAAAGCAACTCAGTGGTAACGTCTCTGATGACTAAGCTCAGTGACACGGGGTCCAATCCACCAGGGAGCATCGCGTCCCTCAATATTGCAAGTACATCTTGTTGGCGATTATCAAACAGCATGAAACCTGTTGACCACTTCCCCTCAGCCTTGTTTAAATATCATGATATCAGTGTAAATAAATTCAGTCGTTATATACTACTTCCTGCTAAATAATATAGTAACTATTATTGATGAATGCTTATCCTGTTTAAAACGTCCTTATCTTCCTACAATTTTGTCAGTCTTTTTGTCATAAACGTATTTCATCATTATGTTACTAATAATGTCTCGTTGTTCTTTGAGATCAATGTATTATTCCTGTGAAAATAAAAATCAAGCGAATCCACCCAGTTCAGGACTTGTTTCAAGGTACAACTTGTGGTATTTACTAGTACAGGAAAGAGTAGGTTGAAAAATAGTTGGCATCAGCTCAGGATTTATGTGTTCGTTTAATTCATATAATAGCTGGTACAACTGGGCATCAAACAAATATAATTTATATTTGTACTAGATAATGTTCAGGCTCCGAATCCAAGTGTCTAACCCACAAGATAGTGAAATAACGTTAGGAGATATCGTTTCATGGTAGCCTATGACCAAAATAGGTTCATACATTATTCGTTTCTATGGGATCATTGAGCCCATTTATATCGTTTTTTGAAATCGGGGTTTACCAATTCCCGTAGACAGACCACTTTTATCCACCAATTCTACTTAAGCGCCGGACGTTCGCTTCTTGTCATCATATTTTCTTAAATGAAATCTTCACTACATGAAAGTAGTGAGTAGGACTTCCTTGACAGTGACTATAAATATATGACAGTACGAAAACACTTTTCAAAAGAGATAGGATTTATCTTACCCTTGTCTGTATCATAGCATTTAGAGGCATTAGCTGTTGAATAAAACAATGCTAGCAAATGAAGATTAACAAGTTGAGGTCCTCGCGATTATCGTAACCAATGACTGAAGATGTTGCTAGATAATGTAGTTTAGAATTAACCACAATGACATAGGTGTGTTCGCTCATTGTCATCCTTTAGATCTCGAGTTTGAAAATTATCTTCTAGTTTTTTTATGTGACTTTTTTCTTGAGTCGTATTATCTATTTCTTAATGTTCCCCACTACCACTGATACCGCCACTACTTTTTTTATATTCTGGCATTTATCCTGATAATTTCACATCACTGTTGTTCTAGTTAGATAGTTAAACCTATATGTTTAATTTTTCATTTGATATAATCCACTGGCCAACTATATGTGGATATACCTGATTTCCCGTCGTACTGTTTGTTTGTTAGATAGTGTTACCACTACTCTATTACCAATACCCAGTTGATCAAATTTAAGTAGATATAGTGAGTTTCTAAATTAAGGTTACTGTAACCGAAAACCAAATGTTTTAATCGACTCAGCAACTATTCTATCACACTTCATGACTTTCATAGTGCATAATAATTTAAGTGTAAATTTTTTATAATATATCTTCTATTAACATTGAACTATACACACATATAAATTTTCTGTGCTATAAAATTAGCCAACTAAAAAGTTATCATTAATAACTTTACAACAAAACATAATAACTCCCAGTTGTTATGGGGTAAGTAGATCTGTGTCTAAATTACATATGCTTATCTGTTTTATATGTTTGCTTATTCATCAAATTAATACTTTTAATTTGTTTTTTTTTGTTGTTTCTTTTTTTTGGGTTTTGTTTCTCCCCCTCACAAAATGGTGTACACTATTTTGTTGTTTCAGTAGTACATATCATTTACATATAATCACATTATTTTTCATGATTACCTATATATGTTGTAATATCACAATTACACATTATCAAGGGTTACATGGAACATGATCATTGTAAATGATGTTTCGAACAAGTCTTTTTTCTTTCTTATTCGATGTATTCATTGTTTTATGAGTGTAATCACATTCAATTTGTTGCCTGGTTCTCTTTAAGTAATAATATAATGACAAGTCATTGGAGATGATTTATATCATGAACTGACACAATATAGTGAACTGTCTAAATCAAGAACTTGATGTGTATCATATGTTTGAAACGGCTTAGCAATGCGTTCTTACAACCTCATTATTGAATGGACTATTGAACATTTATATCTTATGATTTATTTACTACGTAAAAGCTTGTTCAGCTGGATACTTTTAGTAGAATGCACTACACAGAATATAGAGATAATGTTGTGAAGAAATCAAGAAGGGTAACTTAGTACAACAAACAAAAGATGAAGTTTGGTCTAAAATATAACCAAAATGGATTTTTCCAAGTAAAGGAATTTCTCTCATGTTTATGAACGGTGTAAATAAAAAAACTGTAATAGCATCTACATAGCCTTCTGCTTAGAACAATATCTGATAATATCTTAAGCCACTGAGTTGTATGATTTCTAGGATTCCAACTAGGAAGTCATGTTGGACCGACATATGCCTCCAGTCCTTTATAACTTTCTTTTATACCACAGTTATTTGTTATAAACTGACCATCTCTGCTTTCCACTACCCAGTCCTAGTGCAAGGAAATAATTCACTATGTAGATAACATTCGTAAAAACTACTCAAGTTACCGAAATCAGTGTGTCGATATAGCAACGCCAGTTGAGTTTTCGTGACTGCTCTCAAAGTCACATTGTTCAACCTCGGCATTTCTAACACGGTTTAGTCATCAGATTCCATCAGTCCTTCGGACACAACGATGATTGAACCCTGAGACTCGCCGATTTGACCAGGTTTCAAAGGCATAGGGCGATATTGTCCTCACCGACGCATTTTAAATTTGACATTTTATAACTGAGTTAATATCACGATTATACTCAAGGTGTCCCGGGTCGGCATAAGCCGCTCTGGCTTTCACTATAAGTAGACTGATCTTACTTTTCACAAAATTACCATCACTTGCACAATTACTCAGGTACACTAACTTTGCGACTACTTTTAACAGCTCACTATAAAATGTGAGTTAAGGTTCAGGCTCCTGAAACTTTTGCAGAAGTACTTTACTTTTCGACAACGTATAGTACTTCTCGTACTTACAGATGTCCTACTTAGTATGATATCTTCATTTTAATGTGTGAAGATCTAGTAGTCAACACCTTCAATTTAATCGAATTGTTTTTGTACTGCGAAACCTATGGAATCCCATCTCTAAGTTCCTGTGTCATCAACACTGACTTGATCGATTCCAATAAATAGTTTATCTAAGCTTAGTGATTTACACGAAAAAAAAACTATCAAATGTGTTGGTTCATATATTCATATCTTTTTCGATTCTTTGTGCATCATATTCACGCTCTAACAAAGTAGCTGAGGTTCATACATAAGAACACGTCATTACTGGTTCACATTACATTCTTATTTCGAATTTTCTGTGAAATTATATATTAATAAGATCACGGAGCTAACTCAAATGACATTCGACTATTTAGTGGCTTGTACAAAAGTTATTCAGTATTTGGATGCACTTTGATGTCTGCTTTTTTCCTTAGCTTGTGTTTAAGTATGATAGTTATGATTCGTAATAGCTCAGACCCTAACCAATTAGTCTGTAGACTTCATTACCTCTTGTAATATTATCATGTTAACATTTATGCTTCACTGAATAGAAAACAATGTCATTTTATCTCATCTTCACTGTTGATCAAATTCTACCAGCACTGACTGATGTAAGTTTGAATCTTTAAAGCAATATCGATTCTCTGAAGATCCCAAGTTCATCTTTCCAACGAGTGTCTACTAGCATGAAACATAGTTCTAAAATACACTACTTCCAATCGTAACATGAAGACAAAGTATCCATTTAGGGCTTAACAACATAAGGTCAGTTAACTTCAACGAACTCTCCTAATAGTATAATGGTGACTTAAGACTAATGCCCAAGATATTACCATTTACCCATTAATGGCACGAGTATTGATATTCTGTGTATCGATCACTTTTAAACCTATTCTTCTTTAGATCATTCATGTTTTGTTTAGATTGCTTATCAGTTATATGCAAAATAATTGATGTTACAACCTTATTTGTGTCAGTATACTCACTCACTCACTAACTGTTTGATATTTTGAAGCTTTGTTTATCTGTATGTGTGTATGTATAAATTGGTGTTTAGTTGTCGATCTTTATCTTATTTTGTACCATAGTTTTATGTTTTCAATGAAAACACATTTCATTTTAGTTTGAGATTATCCGTCATGTTCTCAGTGTTCAGGTATTATGCGTTATGTCCGGTACTGTCGGCCTTTTTTTCGTTCATTTCGTAGGTGAGTACTCATTGAAAGTTTCATTTAAAGAGTCTGGAGTTATTCGAAACTATACGTTATAAACATATCAGTGTAGCGCAACTCAACCTATAGAATAAAAACAACACGTATAAATTGAAAGTTCGATTTGGAAATGAATGCTCTGGTGGAAATTTCACTCCCACATGCAACAATAACCGACTTATTAGATTTTTAAAAATGATTGAAAGTATTTGTCAGCCCTATATCTGACTCTATTGAAATCGTATTATGATTGTTATTGAAATATACATATTGTCAATCCTCGTATATTACCCTCGACTTTAATCGTGTTAGTGAATAAACGAATTAAATAAGTCAAATACGAAAATGAAGTTTTCAATACGCATATTTTGTACACTCATTGACCTAGACAGACAATCGGAGGAACGAACTGAAGAGAAAAGAGCGAAGCGAAATGTTGCGCGTTGGAGAACGCTTGTGAGCCAACTCATTTTAACCAAGTGTAAATCGTTATTTGTAGTCAGGTCGGATTAAGGCGAAGTGAGGCAAATCATTAACAAGGTCTGTCCGAAATCTAGAATAAGCTATGTAAGCTTTTCGTCGGGCTAGCCTCTACAAGTGCTCTCAATATAATTCTCAATACTTGAACATTGAAAGTGTGACTGGTATCCTCAGCCTTCAAGTTTCTTTGGTACTTTTCAGCTATTTGCTTACAAAATAAACTTATTCGCTTCATGATATTCATTTTTGTTATTCAGTTTATTGATTTATATTGTATCTGATTATTGCTTTGTTTTTCATTTTCAATGAAATTCTATGTACGTATTGTTTATTTTCATGACGAATACATTTCAATGAATATTTTCACATAATGGGACACAGAAGTAAAAGTTTTTTATATAAAAGTTTTAGATTATTTCAACTAATGGAACACTGCAATATAGTCGAATGTACTGTTTAGTTAATTCGTCTTAGGTTGGTAATTTAACATCGGGTACTTGTGGCTTTTGTATACAGGAGTATAATCCAAGGCCTCAGGATGTAGCAAGGACCACAGTGTGACTCGGTCAGTAATTTAAGATTCGATAAATAATATTCTAAAATTTTGATACATTTGTCCATCTATAACGACTGTCTCTCATGGTTTAAGTCGTTATCTTGACTTGTAACTGCAAGCTCTCTAAGTTCATAACAAATTTATATTAGGTTGTTATTGCCATATTTGATTGAACTATCTGTGATGATATTTAAAATTCTTTTCTAGCCCCAATTTGAATATCAACACTGAGGTGCAGGCCTATTCACCCGACGAGTCCTACACAGGACGAAATGCGTGTATCGGACTCCAGTACTAACCATAATCTATTTATTCTAAAACTTCGCTAGGTCATTGTCATGATAAACTATCATTTTAACATGATCTGTTTAGTTGCATTGATCTTACAACTCTTTCTACTTTATTATTCTTTTTTACTTCAACAAGTCATTCTTCACAATTCAATTAGTTAAGTATTTATTCGCTGTAAAAAAAACCATTTTAGTCTAGTTATCTGTTACATTACTTATAGCCTGCTGGTAGTACTCTGGCGCCGACCGAATTCAATAATCGAATCTTACTTCAACGTTATTGGGCTTCATATAAAATGTTATTTAAATGTCAACCTATCAGTTATATTCGGTAAGTGTTTGAATAATTTTTTAAAAAATGCAAAGTAGGTCTTTACATTTTCAGGATATAATGTTGTTTGATATCATGAGAGTGTTTCGTCTAATTTCTAAATAATCCGTCAGTCGTTTTCATTTTTATTGTGTTTTGCATTTGACAAGAGTTTTCTTATGGATCCTAGAAATGCTGAATGACTGTTTTACTAAAATGGATGTCTTTTTGTCGTAGACGTCTGTGTACCATCAAGTACAAAATTAATTTGGGCAAGTAAATAGGGTTTTTTACCGAATATTAAACTGACAATTCTAAGTAATTCTATACGATTGTGATCATCAATATCTGGAAGTCTTTTAGAGTGAAGCTTAAGTAACTGAATTCTTATTACAACTAGACTTAGATTGTTGGAGGAATCCAGTTTTAATGGAGTTTTGTTCTCTGAGCTGGATGGTTTGGTCGTGGAGCTTTCATCGTTCAACCTAAGCCACAAATCTTCACCATTTCGAAAACAGGTTTGCACGACATAAATAAGAAGGCGAAAACTGATAGCATGTGAAGACGTTATTCATCATCCAGTAGCCTGGCCATAATTTTTTGATCAAGCACACTTATTTGTTTATCGATTTTAATGTCATTTAATAATCAGTCAAATAGTGTCATACATAACCGGAACAGTTTGGAATGAAACTGAATTTTACACTGGAATTATGCCATTGAGTGTTATATTGAACAAATAACACGCTAAATTAATAGAAGCGAACAGTAAATGTCATACTAACCGAATATATAATATAAGACTGCTCAGAAGAGCACATCCACCATCCCGCACTCGGGGCTGGGACTCAGGACCTGCAGTCTCGCACGCGGACGCTTAGCCACTAGGCCACTGAGCCTATCCATGGTCTTGCTCAACCTCTCATCCATTGTCTGAAGCGAATGAGTCAGTGGTCTAGAGGTTAAGGATCCTCACGAGAGACCGAAAATCTTGGGTTCGAAATCCGTGTGCGGGATCGTGAAGGTGCACTGCAGAGAAGTCTCGTACTAGGACGAAACGGTCTTCTAGTGTTTTCCGGTTTTCCATTGTGACCTAGCTTAGACCGACCCGTAAATTCAAATATAAACATAATACAATCTCCACAAGGTCGACAGTATATATGTATCCATGGGTTAATAGTGTACATCGAAGTAATTCAGCTGAATTGTGATTTATTCAAGTTTCTTCTAATCATATAATGACTCTCTAAACTTCTTCATTCTGTAAAGAACTGGATCTTAAGTTGCTTACTCTCTACTTTTTTGTGATAAATTTTAATTCATGAAGTAAAGATTTATTCGGAGATAAATATTCAAGTACTTCTGTGTTCATTATTTGAAAAGTAATCGATTACTTAGCGAGCCGTTTGAATAATTCAGGAGATATATATCTGTCAGACGAGAATTCAGAAAGAATTGACACTTCATAATATAACGTTATAAGAATAATAGACTTATTATAGCTTGAATAGAGAATACACTTAACCTAACCACCATTGAGAACCTGGAAGCACTGAACAGCCGTTCTGTCCCAGTATGAGATTCCTCATCAGTGATCATTCATAAACCTGTGCCCATGAATCGAACCCAAGACCTTCAACCTTGCACGTTAATACGCACTAAAACTTGCTCTTTAAACCACTGAGCCAGCATCCAGTGGTACACCTATCTAGCTGCAATCGATTACAAGTTTTCGATGATAGTTAAGATAAGATCATTTAATGATTCAGATTGTGAAAGTTATACAGTATTCAAAAATCTCCCTGTACTGATAATATTGTACTCACTGGTGACTAGCTTCAAGATGCGAATCCTGGAATTCTAGTGAGAAGCCCTGAACAATGAAATTCAACCACACTAAGAGTGAGAGTTATCCATTCCAGGCAATAGATAAAGGTTGGATAGCATCATAAATTGACTAAAGTTAGACGAGTACAATACCGGATTCTTGCTCAGTGTTTTAGAGGTTAAGTGTCAACGTGCAAAGTTGAAGGTCTTGGGTTCGATTCATGGGTACAGATTTATGGATGAGCACTGATGGGGAATCTCATTCTGGGACAGAACAGCCGATCAGTGCTTCCATGATCTCAGTGATGGTTTAACTAAGATCTGTTCGTGACTTAAACCATTAAAATTCTGTAATCACCACAATTACCGTTGTCCTAAAACTAGATTTATATTTCACACAATAATTTCAGCGCTTTTTTTACATCTTACAATTCAAATTAGATATTATTTCGGTGAAGCTGTGGCTTTCTATTTTGCTTGGCTTGGTTTCTACACAGCTTGGCTTTTACCAATTGCAATATTGGGAATTATTGTTTTTCTATTTGGTCTATTGGATTTAAAATCCGACTCGATTATGTAAGTTGTATAAATTGTGCATATATATATATCCATGCACTACCAAAGTGTTTGTTTATTTATTGTTTGTTGATACGGTGTCGATTATGAGTTTGTCGGAAATACTCTTGTCTTTATTCTGTGAATTCCATCCACCGACAAGAGAATCTAATCAGATTATTTTCAATAAACTTGGTTTGAACACACAATGTCCAGCGGAATCATGATATATACCCTCTTATATCATTTTCACTTTTGATAGGCTTATCCTTTTTCCGGTTTACTTATCATGGTTGCCCTGTTAAGTTCAAATTACCTACATAATATATTCTATCTTTCAGTTAACTAGTGTCTCAACACTATTTGTAAATATAATCAATATAAATAATATGACTTATGTACCAAATATATGATCATGGATTCAACTTTTTTGAAATTGTTTGTATCGACTAATAACCAATGCATTAAGCTTCCGAAAGTGAAGTTGGCAGAGGTGGATCCAAACCTGTAACTCACCAGTTATTTTATTGCTTTTATCGCTTCCCTCTATCACTTAAATGATTTTTGACTACTGTCTGATGACTCTTTTTGGTCAATTACGAATTGTAAGTCAATGATGAGAGAATCGAAAGTCATAAATTATAAATTTGTCTTTAGGAACAGTCTTCACTAGGACTCTCACACCTTGTGAGATAAAACAATAGCGTATTTGTTAAGATGTCCGGGTTTTCTGTCATCGGGTTTCAGGTTTGAGTTCAACTCCACTTATTTCTGTTTGCACAACCACGTAGTATCATAAAATATTGTACATAGAATTTGGTTCGAAGGCAAATACATGAAGATCAGAAAATAACTCGTTTATTGAACAAATCACCCCCCAAATGCCATGGCACAGTCAAAGGCGGGCAGAATTAGCTCTCCCTCTCGGAATGCTCTCACATGGCTACGTGTATTCAACCACTGCCAAGGAAGTC
This sequence comes from Schistosoma mansoni, assembly GCF_000237925.1. Taxonomy (NCBI): domain Eukaryota; kingdom Metazoa; phylum Platyhelminthes; class Trematoda; order Strigeidida; family Schistosomatidae; genus Schistosoma; species Schistosoma mansoni. Next base: position 12,883,490 of record NC_031500.1, on the reverse strand, counting down.
CTACTCACTGTCTTCTCGCAGCGATGATGTTTCCGAAATCGAGAAGACAAAAAGCGAATGTATGGTGCCTTAATCAGGTCAGTGGATACAGAGAGTCCACCCAGGGGAGTTAGAAAATCCTGATTCTGAGAGAACAAAATGGCCTATGAATCTACTGTTGGTGACTGGTTGCCATGGGACTGCACCTCTTTTAATGTTGCTCCTCTGTCTTGTGGATCAGAATTTTAGATCAAAGGCTTGGGAAGTGGCTCCCTAAGAAAACTATCTAATTCAGTATCCCAACTCTCACATAAATCATATGGTCTCCTTGTACCAATGTTAATGTGTTTAAATAAATAAATAATAAATTATCGAACAAATCATAGGATAAAGCTGTTAACTATTCATTTCTTTCGGTCGGTAACTTCTTTTCACTCTTTAACAATCACTAACTTGTTTGGTAGGTTTTTTTTTCTCTAAAGAATTACAATCTGAAAAGTAATCAATGAAATAGTGTATATGTGTTATCTACAAATTAATCAATAAATTTTTTTTAGATTTTTTATCACGTGAATAGATGTTTGTGCAAGTGTATATCGAAGTACTATACATCGTAATTGCAGAAAAAGTTAATTTGTTATTTATTGAACCATGATTACCTAACAGTGATTGTACCTTTTATTCAACTTATATTAGTCAGAAATTATTAATGGCTTAATTCAGTATTATATTTTCGGTACAATATAGAATTTTCATCACAAAGTATTTCAATAAGTTTCCTTATTTCTTGATCGATCCTGACGATAAATATTGATTGATGTCCAGTTTGGACAGCCGTCTCGTCCTAGTATAGGACTCTTTGGCAGTGTGAATCTCTGACCCTATTGTAGATAGGACCTGTATTCTTTAGATTCCGTGGTGAGCGCTTGACGTTTAAACACTAAATTATCAGTATGCCACTGAGGTCAGTCTGTGATATCCATTACAAATGTAACTATGTGCACGAACTCACCATACTATTTACTATCCATTAATAGGTATATGTCCTGTATGGAGTCGTAGATGTAAACTTTTATCCATTTCTCTCTAGTCTGCAGTTGCTTTTCAAGTTTTTATACAAAAACCCACTGTATTGAACACTTAGAACCAAATAATAGGTTTTTAACATGAATCTTGTCTGGTGTGATGTTTTCTGATTTAAACATATATCGTGACTGATTTTTCATCAGGTAAGTGAAGTGTAAAAAAGTGAGGTAATGGCAGACGGATATTTTAAATGTGATAGAATAGGAATGCTCAATCATTATGAGTATTATGTGTTTGACAGCAATTGGTCTACCCTAACAGTACGGGATTTCTCAGCAGTGCCCATTCACAACCCTGCAAATGGGAGCCTCTGGTCTCGCGCACGATTCCTTAACCTTTAGACCATTGAGCCAGGTTTCAATGGTAGCCGTCCAGTGCTTGTCTTCCTTTGATCGGTTCATGATTTCAATGAAATTCAACAATCTACACAACCCTACACTAACACATGTCAATGTTACCAATGTGTCTGTTGACAGTTGTTGTTTGCTGTCAAGATTTTTAATGTCGTGTAGTTTCATTAACTCATCTATTAAATTATTAACAAGATGTATTGAAATCTTTGATATGAACTTGAATTCAATTGAAACCGTGAATGCTCATTGCTCAGTGTTCCAATAAAAAATTGCTCCTCTAATTCTTTTTAACAATAAGTAGTATTCTGTGAAGTAAGATTGTTTATATTGGTTTTAATACATTTTCACTCATAGGATTTGTAGTGTTGGTTGATATGTTAAACCCATATACCTTATTGTAGCTTCAGGACAAGCCAATTTACCCATCCATCTTGAATCATATTTTAACTTTGTTAACTATTCACTAAGATTGGAAATATAGCGGTTATCAAAGTGAACAATTGACGAAGCACGGCACTACAGATTACTTGAATCTGGTTTTATAGTTTTACAGAGAAGCTACATGTTTCAATTTTGCATTACATCACACTTAGTGTTTAATATTTAAAGTATTTCAAAATTTTCACTTCACTTAGCATGTAAATTCTAATCCATTTGTATCTGTTTTAATTCTGAAAGTTCACGGAGTAGTAGCTCTAGCTTCCATGCAAGAGTAAGAAAAAGGACTGTATATTGTCCGATACATTAATCAACTCTTAATTATCAAACTCTATTGCTAAGTTTAAAAATCACGAGTTGTAGTCATGTGTTTGTGGATAATTTCTATGTTACTTAAAAAGACTGTCTTTTGATTTATTTTACGTACAGCAATAGTCTGATCAGCCCTAATGGGCTGGTGTGTGACGAAATATCTTCACGGATTCGAAAAGCTCGTTTGGCTTTTGCCAACTTACGTCACTTATGGCGAAGACGAGATATCCGTCTATCAATTAAGGGACGAGTATACTGCACAACAGTTCGCTCTGTTCTAATTTACGGCTGTGAAACATGGCCATTAAGAGTAGAAGATACTCGTAAGTTACTAGTATTTGACCACAGATGTCTTAGAAATATTGCTCGCATCTGCTGGGATCACCGGGTAAGTAATAGTGAGGTTAGACACAGGATATTGGGGAATGATGGTAAATCAGTTGATGAGGTGATGAATCTTCATCGACTGAGATGGTTGGGCCACGTGTTACGTATGCCTGAACACCGATTACCACGACGCTCTATGATGACTAGTGTAGGGGATGTTTCGAAGAAAGTTAGGGGTGGTCAAACCAAAACGTGGCATCAGTGCTTGAAGTCACTAACTTCTAGTCTGAGTCATGTTGGTAGATACAGAATACCTGGTTGGGGTCCGCGTGACTATCGTAACCAATGGTTGGAGATTCTGTGTGACATGGCTCAGAATCGATCACAATGGCGTAGGTGTATACACTCTTTATCTTTCCTTATACCTTGAGATTAAAATGGCTTTGTATCTATATTTCTTCCTGTACCATATCCTTATATACAATCTTTCTTTTATATACTACCACCACTAAATTAACTACTTCTATGAATCCGGTGTTGATCTTGTTGTGCTAACGAGGTATGGCAATTTGGACCGATGCATATATGTGCCTGGTTCTACGTTGTAGCTGACTGACTGACTGACTGAATATTTTCACTGATTCTTGTTTTAATCAAGATGGCTGTCTTTTTTAGATGAGATTATAGTTTATGGGCGACTTTGGAGCGATGCTAAAGTGACCTTCAGAGTGTCCACCTAATAACTAGGACGAAGTGAGGGTTCTAAACCAGTGTGAGAAATTAGAATTACGATTTACAGTTGATGTTTAAGGTTAAGAAGCAGACTTAAGGTTTTCATCAGGAACTGACATCAGCTATAATGCCAAAACTCTATTTCTCTAAATAGATGAGTGAACTTTGCGCCGAAATCCGAGACCTGTTATCTTATACCTGATTGGTTCGTCCATAAAGTATAGTCTCGCCCTTTTTTAATATGTGCCTCCTACAACTCAGCTTATTTTCTTTCCTTTTTGTTAATATCGATATTGTTTTCAAGCCATGAAGTATGTGATCTCGGTCAAAATATATATATGTGTCCACTATGTAAATCACCGAAATGCAAATTTTGGACTCTGGACACATCTTGTTTACGCACTAAGTTAATGCGGTTAGTGGATCATGAAGGAACTGTTTTATTCGCTGTGGTTATGTCTTTGTGGGGTATGTCGATTCTCTTTATAACGTTTTCAAGAATTTTAAACTTTTGTATAACAAAATATATTTCATTTTCATTTTGGTTTCCTATATGAATAGCAGTCTGGAATATTTATCGTCTAGATGATTGGTACATTTCCGAATTTCTTGATCGATCAGCACTAAAACACTTGACAAACATGATATTGGTCACTTAACCGTAAATACTTCAGTCCTTCAAGAGTTCACTTACAGCTCTAATAGTTCAGTGGTACGGTGTCATACTGTAAATCCGAGTGACCGGGGCTCGGACTGCACAAGCACACTAATTCTCTTAATAATTACAGATACGCTTTACTAACTAGTGCCAACTAGCTATTGATTCACAATCAAACAAAGTTACTTGTAAACTACCTTCAAATATGTAACACATTTCTAAGTCTTCCCATTTCCTAGAATTGTGTTGCCCTGCGGAAAACTAACTCTAAAACTTGAGACAGATAAAGATGTTTAGTGAAGAATCTGTTTTGTTTTCTGTGTATACTTTACAAACAAATAGAGCTTTTTTTAGAAGAGTGAAACCAGTATTTTAAATGAATATATAGAGGTGTAAGTAAAGGTGATATGCTTAATGCTGATAAGAGTTCACGTTACTCGGTGAACAGAACGAAAAGGTCAAAGACACAGTGGCACGATAAGCTATTGTAATCCGTTGTCCACGGCCCTGCTAACTAGATCAAGGAGTCTTGATGAGGCGCAGAGAATGTTTTCTACAAGCACCCAGAAAATACGAGGTCACTAAGCACACAAATCAAGCTTATTTATACTATAATAGAAACGCCCTCGGGGAGAGCCACAAAATAGCGTACTAAAAAAATCCGTCAACCAATGACAGTCAAGGATTTCCGAGTGGGAAATGTAAGCTGTAGGTCAATCAAGCGTCTCCTGGCACGAAAGCATAAAATTTAAATTTTCATGATAAAATTACAGATTTAGGACCTTTTCCAAGTGAGTTCTGGGGACCTGATGTCCCCAACAAATGGGTTTCTGTATCATTAGGATTATTTTTCATCATGACTTACCGGCATTGATTTGCTTCCCTCTCAGACCTTTCGATCACCTTATCTGAATTTTTCTACACAATTCTAACCCTCTGTCATTGAATAGATGGGTTCGTACATTTTTTGTACACTCTAACATACTTTGAGCTTCAACAAATACTATTATACTCAATGCAAGTTCGTGACTAGTCATTTGTGTAAGTTGTTGAATCTTATATCTCACTCATGAAATAGTGAAATGGTATGGCTTTCCCTTTCTATATTTGTAGCTTCAACACGTCAATAGCTTAGTAAATCTGTCTCGACAAATAATCAGAGTTAGTTAAGTGGGAATATTTAGTTATACTCCATTACTTATATTTTTATTACTACTTAAGAAATGATAGAATGAATCATATGCAATCATCTTTTCTTAAATTCCTATCGTTTCTACATTTTTATGAAATAGCTGTAATATTTTTCGAAATGTGGAAACGTAAGCAAGTCTCATTAGCTTATCGTTGGAATGTATACTCACTAGAACCAATGGATCAACCGCCGAGACCAGAATTTATGGCATTACTTAGTAAAAGGTGTCCTCGTAAAGTGAATTCCTTAACTGGAGTAAGTAAGAATGTTTTATTATAATTTTTATTTCTAATGTTGTTTACTCCTTCTCAGATTGAGTTTACTCTGTCTTATTTTTTACCTTTAAATAATTATCAGTTTTTATTCAACGTACTATAGAATATTTCTGTTAATAATTGTTATTTCAAGCATGAAAGATCCATTGTATACACTTTGAGTAGAGAGAAAGTGATACATTACTTTCTTACTTAATGACACCCATTAACCTTTCTGTAGAACATAAGCTGCCGACCAGGATTACACAAGTATGTAGTTGAACATGTATACCGTTAGGTAATGATTGATCCAGTGTTTTTAATAATTATTTATCTGAAGAACTGAATTTTTTAAGGTACGATCTGCCTAATGGGCTCGTTAGTATGGACTCTTGAGAAAACCCTTGCTATGACGAAATAGATGTTTAGTAAGTGCTTTTTGGTTCTTAATAACACCTTATTCATGATCAACTTGTGGGGAATACTATGTAACTTTTTGCTTTTCCATTTTTTTCATAGTATGTGGAACCATTTATTCCATTTTGGCGACGTAAAGTACCAATTATCTTGGTCAGTTTCTCTACTGTTCTGTTAACTGTAAGTTCATTTATTCTCTTTTTATGTTGTCCTGTTGTTGTTTTTTGAAATGATGAAAATACATATCATTGGTTTCAACATAAGTGTTAGATAACAGTTGTACTCTAAGTAATTTTGTTAATGTATCCATATAGTATTTGTTTAGTCCTGCAATTGTAATTCCTAGTTATGATTTGCTACTGTACATTTAAGTTACACTATATATTTGGTGTTGAACTGTCATAAATATTATACTGTAAGTTTACAATTCACTCAAAAAAGTGAAGCTGTGACAACTGAAACTGATCACTAACAGTTCTGAATATCAACAGTAAGAAATCGCTACTGTTTTAGTAACCATCATTATCACCAAAACAATATACTCATAAAAAGTTTTATCAAATTACACCATGTGATATATCAATTCCAGCTTAACTACTTACGAATTATACAATTAGTGGGGGAAAACGCATTGAAATTTCGAGTTACATTCAAAATAGACTAAAATCTGGTGAATACAATGCAAAATATGTAGAATGTCATGTTGAGTTAATTATGATTATGACAATAATGACATCGTGAAAATCGCTAAAGTGTGGAATAGTAGAGCCATAAACGGTTTGCTCGCCGACTTTATTTATCCGTCTCACCCTGATTTTCGGTCACAACGGTTGTTGAGCTGATTTTTGAAGGATTAATAACTATAAAGCTTGAAGAAGTTATTCCTGACATCAGACCATGAAGTCATTGACTAATTAATGAAGCTGTGTCGATGAGTCCAGACTATCCAGTTGGAATCCGCACGATTATTGTTACTAGTGGGTAAGGATGTTGTTGGTTAACATGACTTAAAATCGGCTAGAATAGAACAAATACATTCACTCACTGATTTTAGATCTCGAGTTTTAGAATTATCCTACACTTTTTTATGCAGCGAATCTATTCTTTCCTTTTGAATAATAATATCTTTGTCTAAACGTTTTTATTATCATCCATACTGTTATTATATCTTTTATTCTGGTCTTTTAGTAATTTCACCTCGCTATGCTGATATAGGTTGGACAACTTGAAATTATGCGTATATGCGCTAAATTTTACGTTGGTTATAACCGATTGATTAAGATAAAGTTATTGTAAACAATGACTCAGATAAATTCACTTAGTATTGTTTGTTTGAATCTTCCGATTGATGTTTAGGACTGCAACTGGTCAGTCTCTAATTGGCATATGTGCATACTGTGAGTATTGCCTCGATATAGCCTTAATTCACAAGTATTGTAATCAAAGATGGATAGTGGCTAGCGATGGAATCCAGTTTGATGCGCGTTTCATCCTATTTGGGACCTGTCAGATGGATGTACCTGCATCTCAGAGTTGATGTTGACTCTGGGACTCGAACCCAGTAGCTTTCGCTTCAAACGCCATCGCGTTATCCACTCAGCTACTGAGTCCTGATAGCCACTTGCTTGTGCAATGGGGTAAAGTTTAAATTCCCTTAGTATTGTTTGTTTGAATTTTCCCATTGATGTTTAGGACTGAAACTGGTCAGTCTCTAATGACTCAGATATATATTATTGGTCTTTCTTTGAAGAAACATTTTTGGGGTCTTTTTTAGGCGATGATAAGTTGATGATTTTGCTCAGTTAATAATTATGAATTCATACTATTATCTCACTTTTTATTATGTATGTGTATGCATACTTTCTATTTCACAGGTGATACTCACATTAGCTTTTCTTGTTGGTGTGGTTTTGTACAAATTAGTGATCAAAGTGATTCTGTACCGTCATCATAATCCAATAGTACAAAGTACTGCTGGTATGATTGCTACTATGACTGGATCTCTTGTTAATTTAGTGACAATATTCTTTTTAAAACTAGTAAGTTTAATTAGACTACTGATTGTGTTCATCTATTATAAAATTTGTACATGTTAGAAAAGTATGCTACGAGAGTCTGTGGTTTTTTCAATGTTTAATCTGTCGCTAGATTTTGAAGTGTTCTTCTTTCATTTGTTTTTTTGGTAAAGCTCTTGTCATATCCTTGTCTTTCAAAAGAACAGGCCTACTTATTCACTTCCTTATCCCTGTTAACCCTCGTAGAGGAGCATAGACCACCCACCAGCATTCTCCATTGAACTCTGTCCTGGGCAATTCTCTTCAGTTGGTATTCATTCTTTTGATGTCTGCTTCCAATTACCCACTCAATGTGTTCCTAGGTCTTACTCTTTTCCTTTTCCCTTCAGGATTCTGAGTAAGCGCTTGCCTCGTGATGCACTTTGATGATTTCTACAATGCATGTCCTGTCCACCTGCAGTATGTTTTCTTAATTTCCTCTTCAGATTGGAGTTGGTTTGTTCTTTGCCACAGTAGGTTGTTGCTGATGTTATCTAGTTGATGGACATTCAATAATTTACGTAGACAATTGTTTAGAAATACTTGTACTTTTTGATAATAATAGCTCTCGAAGTTTCAACTCCGTACGGTAGAACAGTCTTGACGTTCGTATTGAAGATTGTGACTTTGGTATTGGTTGACAGTTGTTTTGAGTTCCATATGTTCTTCATCTGTAGAATCGCTGCTCTTGCTTTGGCAATCCTTGTCTTTACATCTGCATCAAATTCTCCTTGTTCGTCGATGATGTTTCCGTGGTTCGTGAGAGTGCCCACCTCTTTGAGAGCTCCATCAAGTTTGATTTGGTTGGTGTTCACCGTGTAGTATTTGATGATCTTTCTCTTTTTCTTGTGTGTGCTGAAGCCTACTGTTTGAGAGGCTACTGCTACACTGGGTTTCTTCACCTGCATTCGTTAGTGTATATGGTATATGAGATCTGGGTCATCTTCGAAGTTCAAATTGTCTTGTTGCATGTAAGATAGTAGAACAAGCGCATGTATGTATATACGCATAATAGGAACATTTCGAAATTCGTCTGGGCAATTGAAATTACCTACCTCAATCTTTTCATTTACGTAGTGGGTTTTGTGTGCTACTAGGAGTGGTGCATCGTAGTTAAGTCTGACCACATACACAACATTGATAAACACACATAAAGTGGAAATTCAATAATTCGTGGAATATTTTAATTCATTGTCGAAAACGTTTCTTTTCAGTAACGTTTTTATAAAGTTTGTGGTATGATATTTTTGATTTTAGATAAATTTCGACTCATTAGCTTTTTACTAAGAGGGAGTGGATAAATTAGAACTCAATATTTCGGACCGTAGGGTCGATGTTAACAGTAGTTAGTTTTCTGCTCAAAATTTCGATCCGTACTGTAACATGGTCTGTATCACATTACTGAACACTTTACTGTACTGTAAGACTAATTGACAATAACCATTCAGTTAGTTTTCTGTTGTAGATTGAAGTTGACTATAAAGAGTATCTTTTGAAATTATCTGGTTGTGGGTACTCAGCAGGAAAATCTACTCGACTATAGTTTTATGCCAGTTGGCAACTGTCAGTAAGGTGTATCTGTGATCTTGAGAGAGATGATATTCCTTAATAAAAGTAAAATTGTAGGCATGCCTTGTTGATGAGTACCTACCATCGTGAAACCTTGGCTGAGTGGTGTTGATTACTTCCAGCTACCATATTTCTTTTGAACAGAGATGAATACATACTTCAGCTACTTTTAGTGTTAAGATATCTACAAATATTCACACAATTTTTTCTTAAATTTGTTTCCCAACTTTGATTAACATTTAAACATTTTACTAAACAATATGTAACTTTTTATTTTTCATTAAGATCAATGTTAGAGAACCGTTGAAAACCTAGGAGCACACTGGACGGCCATTTCGTCCCAGCATGGGACTCGTCAGTGCACATCCACAACCCTGCACTGAACCCACTACCTTCGGTCTCATACGTGACCACTTATCCTCTAGACCACTGAACCGGAGTCTAACTTCAACTATTTTCCATTGTTTTCGATAGTTTACCGCCTTACATTTGACACGGTTGAACTCTACTACTGACGGCTTTTCACTAGAACTCCTAGAATTATCTATACTTATAGTTTTTCTTATTTATTTTAATAATTCATTCTATTTTTTTAATTTTCCAGGTTTATGATCGTATGGCTACTAAATTAACTGATATTGAACATCATCGTACACAAGTTGAATATGATAATAGCAGACTGAAAAGAAGGATACCTATTACAATTTGTCAATTACTATTCATCAATATTTTATATTGCATTTATACAAGGTCCAACATCAGCTGTTCCTGGTAGTGAACATATATTAATTCAGTCAACTGGTGTAAGTATTATTACATATTATTTATAAGGTTATATGTATATTTTTGTAAAGTAAATTATCTATTATAAGTAGACTATTCAGTTTTTAACGTCTTTCCAGTCCTCCTTCCATTTGCCAATATCCTTCCATACATATTTTTTTATTATCCTGTTTTCTTTTCTCGAAATATGAGTCCAATCTTTAGTCTTTCTCATTGTCATTGCAAATTGGGCTAATACATACTTATGCTAGGCTCTACGATGTTAATAACTGATTGACTAGAAGTCAGTATTCGGAGAGATTTATGTGAAACACCTCTGAAATTAACACCATATATATAGATATATACATTTCATAGTCATTTTGGAATGAATAAACTATGTATGAATTAATGCATTTTGTATTATTTGGATAACGCGATGGGGTTTTGGGCGAGTGGTACTAAGTTCGAGTCCTGGGGTTGGACACCAACACTAGGATGCAGATACATTCAGCTGATTAGTCCCGAATTGGATGAAACGCGCGTCCTGGATTTCGCTGCTAGCCACCATCCATCTTTGCTTATTATGTATCAACTACTACATTTTCTCTATACTTATATTCCAGTTAAATGTCTATGATATACTTATGTTCTGAATGTAATGTAGAGATATCAATAGATGGAACTCAGCGTAACTATGTAGTTCACATGAGATATTGGCAGTTTACACAAAATTCACTCCTATCTTACCATTCATCTGGTCTACATGGATAAACTACATTAAATAATCGTTTCTATTGTAACAAAGTCTATAATAGGAAAATCTAGAAAAAAATCTCTCAACTGTATATTGTTATTAGTTAATCAACTTTATAAATGCTAACTAATTCATTTATAATTTCATTATATCAGTAACATACCCTAGTCTTTTTGATGTTTTAAATGGTAGAGACATTATTCCAATGAATTCTTCGAATCTCTTATCTAATTAATTAAGAAATTGAATATAACATACTACTAAATAGTTGTATAATGTAACTGTGTAACTGTGACTTTTTATTTTCAGAAGGGGTTTTTGTGGAGATTTAGTATTTGCATAGTTGAAAACATGAGTCAATTGAAGCTAGACCACCAAGGAAAACCTGGAAGCACTGGATGACCGTTTCGCCCTATTGTGGGTCGTGGATGCGCACTGCTGAGGAGTTCCACAATGGATGGTGGCTAGCAGTGGAATCCAGTTTGACGCGCGTTCCGTCCTATTTGGGACTCGTCAGCTGGATATACTCGTATCTCAGAGTTGATGTTCACTCTGGGACTCGACGTTTTCTTAAATATCCAGAAGATTTCTGAACTACATATCAATAATGAATAACTCATTAGATTGAAGCTTAGCTACAATTATAACATCATATTTTACTGATCACTCGTACACTCGGTTATTCACACCTGATTCAATGATTCAGGATTTGAACATACTGGACTTCTCGATAAGTAATCTCAATAACTACACATTTTCAGTAATATCATTTTATGATCATTCATTCTCTACAATCTTTCTTGAGGATAGCTTCTGCTTAGTTGGTTCACTGACTCCAAAAGTCATTGTGTAATATAGATTTATGAATAATATAACTCTTTATCAAGTACAGACTTCTATCCTCGATTTTGTGTGCATGTAACGGCTAGTATAATTACTTGGCTGATCAAACTGAATCATGTGCAGATAGGATGTAGTGCCGTGCTTCGTTATTCACCTCGATAACCATTATAATACAAATCTTTACGGTGCATAATACCAGAAGGCAAAGAGAAGCGGCAGCTACAGTTTATCGTCAAATGACGCAGGCCAAAAAGTTATAAGCACATGAGCGAATATCAGCGAGCGAAGTAAAAATGACACGTATTGGAGATGGCTGGTAAGCCAATTCGCTTTAAGCAAGCGTTAATCAATATTTATAGTCAGACAAGAATAAATGACAGACATGTGATAGGTAGGATAAGAAGGGTACACACAACTACGCTCATACAAAAATGGTCAGGATTAATAAGTGAATAATTGACAAGATGAAAATATGACTCTAACGGACAGGCGAATTGGTTTGGCCAGAAGCTAGAATAAAGTATATAGGCTTAACATATAAAACGATACTTCAAGGAGTTCGAACACAGGAGTTGTTAACCATTTTAGCATTGTTAACATCTTTGATATTGATGTTATTATTCATTCATATAATTTATTGTTAAGTCAACGTACTGTTAACTATTTCACTTACGTTGATATCTCCAATTCTGTTGCTTATTTGAAACTTGATGTATGAAATAAGAGTTAATATTTCAGATTTGGCTGTTCGAAGAAAACAGATCATATTTTCACATACTTCTATTGTATCTATGCTCTGCTTAAGCAAGAAAAATAACAGAGTTAATGAACTATCGTTATCACTGATTACCATTATAAATTCTTTTAATTAAAATTTTTAGTTTCCATATGAATAATGAATAAGACTAACCTTCTTAAATACCTGTCTATATTTGGTTATGATAAGAAAATTCTCGATAAAAAATATGTAATATTACAACAAATTCCTGTTTAATACTCATCTAACCTGTGAATATACATATATATATATCACATCTAGTGACAATTTTTCATACGACCATATATGACTGACTATATGGTTATTGTATATATACACTCAGGCTTTATACATCTATTCACCGGTCCCGTACACTAGTCACATTTTGACTGACCAAAAAACTTCAGTTTTCAAACGCGCATATTATAAAGATGGATAGTGGCTAGCAGTGGAATCCAGTTTGACGCGCGTTTCGTCCTATTTTGGACTCGTTAGCTGTATGTACCTGCATCTCAGAGTGGCTATCAGGACTCAGTAGCTGAGTGGATAACGCGATGGCGTTTGAAGCGAAAGCTACTAGGTTCGAGTCCCAGAGTGAACATCAACTCTGAGATGCAGGTACATCCATCTGACAGGTCCCAAATAGGATGAAACGCGCATCAAACTGGATTCCATCGCTAGCCACTATCCATCTTTGATTACAATACTTGTGAATTAAGGCTATATCGAGGCAATACTCACAGTATGCACATATGCCAATTAGAGACTGACCAGTTGCAGTCCTAAACATCAATCGGAAGATTCAAACAAACAATACTAAGTGAATTTACACACATTATAAGTTTTATCTTAACTCAACATCTATGGTTTTGTATGTTAGTCGTTTACGCTGAATAATTAGACTCTGTGAAGCATCAGTCATTGGAAAATTCAACTCATTAATCTGTTCAGAAATTATTTTTATTGTTTCTAAACTGATCACTTTTATATGGATCCGAATTTAATATCCAGACTGGTGTGATTTACACTGATTTTTCTTATCATATTTGTCTTCTTTATGTCCGAGTTCATTTATGCCGGCCTTCATTTCTCGTATTAATATCTTAAATCATTGTTATAAGATTGTTCAAATTGTTATAGATGTGAAGTCCTCAAATACAGCTTACGACAGAGCGAATCATTATTGATTAGGTTTTTTGAAACCACTTGATTAAGAATAAAATTTTATACCAATGAATCCCGACTCAGCGGTTAAGCGGTCGTGAATGATATTCGAGGTTCTGAACTCGATCCCTGGTTTGTTGGGGGCGTGGATCCGCACTGCTAAGTAGAGTAGAACGGTTATCCAGTGCTTTCAGGTTTCCAATGATTGTTTGACTTAGATTGGTCTGTGGTTTAAATGAAATTGAAGAATCTCCACAATTCTATACTCCTAAATGTCGATTAAGATGAATTTTCGTTACATCAAATTATTCAATTTGAACTCTGCTCATAGACTCTCGATACATTTTTACCATGATCCTTATTTAGTGACAAACACTCAATTCATAAATTTTAATCACTATAGTTCACGTGTCATCGACTAACTTAAATCACTTTTCGAAGTGATATTCTAAGGTCATCATAAAAAGGTTTCAATTATTAAATCGGTAATTATTTCTCTAGTTTACGCAGCAGCAAAGAAGAGGATAGAAATATTCTCGTTCACTGTGTTGGAGTTAGGGTTGTGAAATATCGTAGTCCAGGAAAGTATCTACATAATCCTAGTAAATTTAATTTTTTTTCATTTCTTTTTATAAAAGACGAATTACTGATTGTTTTCTTTCAACACTTGCCCTAAAGTTAACTTATGATTTAAAAAATAATTTTGAATTATCTCTTAATGATAAGTTATTACAAATCAATCGTTGACGCTTAAGAATTTTAGATTTCAACATTGGTCTAGCTTAGTGTTTGTGGGATACAGGATGAATTAACGCGTGTTCCGTGCATCATTATGTTGGGACACTCTGATTGTTCATTTCTTAACCAACCAGCGCAAGCCAATACTTGAAGAAGATTAGAATTTTCTTGTGTAAAAATTATAAATATACTAATGTTATCCATATTTTGATTCCTACTTCCATTCAACCCTGTTTATTTGTAATATAATTATGTTCCTGTTCAACCTCGTTCTGATATGGGAACTTGCTGAATGAAGTGAACTATCTGAAGAATATTAAGGAATAGAAGTAGCTGGTTTGCAATAAAAGTTTACAACACTTAGGTTGACGCATGATTTTAACACAGTTACTTGTTTCCTTCAAACTCGTTGTAAGAATTTGAACAAACGTTTCATGTTTTATATGTACGTTCCACTACATAATTGTCCATGTATATATTGGTTGATGTCTATAAGATGAACAACCTTTACCATTTACGTTGACTCTAGCTGATAACTAAGAACTACCTAAACTGATTAGATAAATGATCTCTTCAATTCTATTCTATAGATGTTAATAAGCTTGACATTCCTGAATTTATGACAGAAATTACAAATTCGGCAATCTCTACAACTCCGTACTATAATAATAATGATAATAAACTTATGCTTACTATTGACTGAATTTGAGTGGTAACTCTTGAGATCTCAGTGGAAAACAGTGAACATTGGTGTTCAACAATATCGAGCGAATGACATTTATCAATAATGGTGATGCAATAACACAAATTGGACGAAGTGAGAAAGGTAAACCACTAGATACCAACCTAGCGATGTGAAGGTTAAAGACTCTTTGAGAAGCCTGAAGGTCCTAAATTTAATCCCTGATTAGATCATGGATGAAAACTTTTGAGAAGTGGTATCTCAGGTCGATGCACCTGTCCAATGTTTGTTTTGTTTCCAGTGGTTGTCTGACTGCAGTCAGTTCATGGTGTTCACTGCAACATTCTACTCACCTCACGATAGTATGTTGTGGATTATCCTTGGAAAGCCGTTTCATGTTCAGCTTAGCTAAAATTTGCTGTTTCCTTTAAAAAAAAAAAGCACTAACTGAAAATATCCCATATTTTTTTACATTAATCGATAGACCTAGGTTAATTATGAGGCATAAATATCACCATTATTAGTTCAATAAATGGACCAATAGGTTCTCACTCACATCACTTAACGATGTGCGCTAAGACACCTCAGTCTCCAAGAGTTTCTTAATGGTTTATATTCTGTTTATTGTTTGTAGGCTTTTAATAGAACCACAGTTTATTCTTAATTATCCTTAACTAACGAAATGGATTCTGGGGTTCGTCTATTTTAATAAAACGTCAATTGTACATAACAACATTTCTTCATGAATATTGTTTTGTCTGTGCTTATTTTTGTTATGTACTTGCATATTTCTATTATCATCTGTTTTCTTTTTAAAATAGTGTGACCAAGGTGATTGTCTTTTCGAACTATTCATACAATTAGTTATAATTATGGTTGGTAAACAAATATTTAGTTTTATTCAAGAATCCCTAATGCCGTAAGTTGTTTATGCAATTTTCTATTCATTTTATGGTTGATATCACAAATCAGCTGTATTTAGACGATCACTAAAAACTAGGAAACAACGGACAGTCGTCTCGTCCTAGTATAGCACTACTTGGCAGTGTGAATCTCTGACCCTATTGTAGATGGGACCTGTATTCTTTAGATTCCGTGGTGAGCGCTTGACGTCTAACCACTAAATTATCAGTACGCCACTGAAGTCAGTCTGTGATGTCCATTACAAGTGTAACTATGTGCACAAACTCATCATACTAATTACTATCCATTATTAATAAGCATATGTCCTGTATGCAGTCATAGGTATATACTTTTATCCATTTCTCTCTAGTCTGCAGTTGCTTTTCAAGTTTTTATATAATAACCCACTGTATTGAACACTTAGAACCAAATAATAGATTTTTAACATGAATCTTGTCTGGTGTGATGTTTTCTGATTTAAATATATATCATGACTTTTATTTCTCAACAGGTAAGTGAAGTGTAAAAAAGTGAGGTAATAGCAGACGGACTTTTTAAATGTGATAAAACAGGAATGCTAAATGATTATGAGTAGTATGTGTTGGACAGAGATTGGTCTACCATAACAAGTGATTTGTAATCTGAAAAACATAGAAAAGAAACACGAAAATTCTACGAGATTTATTTTCAGACTTTTTTTTGTAAGAATTAATAAATGATATTATGGTGTGTGATTAACAGTGAAATCTGGGATGTATGTTTCTTCCTATTTGAGATTCGTCAGCTGGATGTACCGTATAAAATGCATGTGTCAATAAAGACTGAATGTTAACTATTGAAAATTCCTTTCCTTATTTCTTGATCGATCTTGATGATAAATATTGATCGTTCTCTAGTTAGATGTTAGCAGTTCAGGAGTCGAGATTTGAATAATGTTCATTGTTTTCAGTGGATATAGCCAGCCACCACAATGTCTTTTTTGTGTTTTTTAACGTTGTGCAGTAAGAGGTCGTAAACTTTTCATAAATTCACTTGAATATTACTTACTTACGCCTGTTACTCCCAATGGAGCATAGGACACCGACCAGCATTCTTCAACCCACTCTGTCATGGGTCTTTCTTTCTAGTTCTATCCAATTTTTCTTCATTCTTCTCATGTCTGTCTCCATTTCTCGGCATAATATGTTCTTTGGTCTTCCTTTTTTCCTTTGGCCTTCAGGATTCCATGTGAGGGCTTGCCTTGTGACTCAGTTCACTTGAATATGTTATGTGCCTAATAGACATAATAATGTGTTGAAAGAAACCAAGAAACAATAAGTTGTTGAAATGTGTAGATGATAGGTGACCTATACATTCAACCAGCCTACTAAGTTCATCATTATATAATCATGTTGCCTTTTTGTGTATATAACAATTTTTTTAATGCTTTATTATTATATTATTGTTATAACGCGAAATATATTG
Source organism: Schistosoma mansoni (assembly GCF_000237925.1). Taxonomy (NCBI): domain Eukaryota; kingdom Metazoa; phylum Platyhelminthes; class Trematoda; order Strigeidida; family Schistosomatidae; genus Schistosoma; species Schistosoma mansoni. Next base: position 12,866,049 of record NC_031500.1, on the reverse strand, counting down.
TGTATTGCGATAGGACTACGCGAAATTCTACCGATTGACCAAATTCAGATATCCTAGTTCGACCCCAATACTGTTCCCCAACTCCAATAAATCAGAACACAGCCGTTAAAT
>NC_031500.1:12753025-12865738 GCF_000237925.1 Schistosoma mansoni | reverse complement strand
TCTGCTTCTATTTCCCGGCGTGATGTGTTCTTCGGCCTTCTTCGTTTCCGCTTCCCTTCTGGATTCCAAGTTAGGGATTGAGTCGTGATGCCCATTGGTGATTTCCTTAATGTATGTCCGATTCACTTCCAACGTCTTTTCCTGATTTCCTCTTCAGCTGGAAGCTGGTTTGTCCTCTCCCATAAAACGCTGTTGCTGATAGTATCCGGCCAGTGAATGTTGAGTATTTTGCGTAAACAACTGTTTATAAATACTTGTACCTTCTTGACGATGGTTGAAGTAGTTCTCCACGTTTCAGCTCCATACAGTAGAACTGTCTTGACGTTCGTATTGAGGATTCTCACTTTGAAGTTATTTGACAGTTTTTTTGAGTTCCATATGTTCTTCAATTGTAGAAATGCTGCCCTTATAAAAAAACATAAATATGTTAAAATTCAAAGGTTAAAATAAAATCACTTATTAAAATTACAATCCAATAAACAACATCCATCTATCAAATAAATGGAAACCGACTGATAGTGTCATGTATTACACACCTACGCGAGTTGAAAAACCCTGTTTCCGAACCAATGGTAGATCACCAACGTAGATGACCTATGTCAAATGATTGTGGTCCTACTAGAGTTAGACGGGAATGGTGTGATGAATCAACTAACGGTCGAAGTCACACCACGCGGTCAGCACCTTACGTGGATCGCCCTATCAACGTATCAAGGGACTATATATGCTCTAAAAACTGTACAACACAAAGGACGTTATTATAGAAATATATTAGTTAAATTAGATACAAGCGAAAGTAAGACCACGGCCACATGGGCCAGTTCATGCCGTACGATTAACTGATGCGCGTTAATTGTCTTTGACAGGGATCGATGACCCGTTAGATATTCAGTGACCCAACTGCCGGATGATTTGGCTAGGGCTCAGTGACATATCATTGGCCCTACAGTACACACAGGCTCCAGGATCCTGAGGGAACAAATGCCGTATCAACATATTTTTCGTCACCGGCTATCATGGGACTACATCTCCTAACGTAGCTCTACTTACTGCCTTATGGATTAGACAAGTCAAAGGGACGAGAAGTGGCCCTCTAAGTAAACCACTTATTTTGGTTTTGGCGCTCGGTCAGTATTCCAGCCCTCACGCAAATTGTGTGGCACATATATATTTGATACCTCCTTGTACCACTGTTTACGTGTGTTATATCCTGAAGTGAATTATGAATGGCAACTTTTGAGAACTATTTATGGACCAATATAATACATATATATTTATGATATAATTGTTAAGTAACTAAAGTATTCATATTCATGTTCCTATTATTATAAGCTTTATTTGGATCTATGAACTATTATTTTACGATTTACTATTCTTGAGTTATATCCAGTCTGTCAATTACAGTCTCCGACATTCACAGCCACTTTGAGCTGAATCTTGTGCAAATGTTATTTTCTATTTTATGGTACGATGTGGTATGTTTGATTGGTATATAAACCCAGTATGTTTGAAATAAATGATTCATATTGCAGAGGCTGTTGTTGGTGTTTTGGACTTAACTGGCTTGGCTAAGCAGAAAGCAGGACGGATAAGTACTCCAGACTGCTTGTATGGGTTTTTTGTATGATTGGTCCGATCGATAATTCACTGTACTCTATTTGGCGGCATCATCATATCATATAATAATTGGGGTACGAACCCACAAAATATAAAAACGTGTTTAAATAAATAAATAATATATTACACACTAATTAAAAACATAATTAGCTTTAACCACTGACCTTAATATTACCTGGCTAATTTTACAATGCACTAAATTGTAAGTGTTCATTAAATAGTAACGACAAATCTAAGTTTTATTTAAACTTAGTTTCTATATGTGACACACTGACTAACGATAGAATTCACAAATTGGCTTCTACAGACAATTTATGGAATTTTAAAGTACTCAGTATTAAGCGTAATCTCAGTCGGCTAGAGTTTCTTAGAATGATATAGCTGCCTAACTTATATAACTTTACATTAAGACTATACGATTAGATGAATGACTTTCCAACGTAGTGCATCTTAACCTGTTGACTGGATCTTCTTGTTTTCCTATTCCAGTTTGAAGGATAAAATCTTGCCCAGAAAGATTATATTTAATAGAGTGGATGATAAAATTAACAAGGTGAAACATATCTTAACCAAACTATCTCACTTGTTGGTCCTACCAAGACAATTTATTTCTCAGAGTAGGCTATTCTTGACATGCATATGACGTGATAAAAAATTCAGCGTCTAGTGACCAGTCTTTTGAGGTTGGAATATGTTCAGCATAATAGACTTATTTAGCTAGAGTTTGGTGTCTTCTCATTTGCTTCACAGACGGTTTTCATTTTTCCACAACTATTTTTGCAATCAATTTTTCCTAGTGATTCAATATGGATTCATCACCATGTTTGTCCCTGCATTTCCACTTGCACCCTTATTTGGTTTATTAAACAATCTGTTTGAGATTCGTGGTGATGCTAAAAAATTGGTGAATCAATATCGTCGTCCAGTTCTTGAAAGAGTTCAAACAATTGGTAAGTAATATTACTGTTTCTTGTTGCTCGATTCAATACTTTTATACCTTTCTTCTTCACAATTTTGTCACACACTATTGGTTTTATTGTATCTCAACTTGGACAAATACATAAGTAAACGGAATATACTCTTTAAGACATAAAATAAGAATGCTTGATTCAGCAAAGTGTTCTCTTTTCAGTGAATTTATTTTCAAAACTGTACTATCGTAAACATTTGCTGACTTGATGTCAACCATATGACCAGTTTCAACCAAACGTTTCGCAATGGAGGAAGATGTCTGTCTAACCTGTGATCTTATTTGACCATTGGAATTCATTTGTTTCTACAGCCATTTAGGTATATGTTCCGCCACCCTTACATGTCTTAACAAGTATATGTGTGATCAGATTGTTCGAAATGTATCGCGCAAATATATCACATACTTCTGATAAACTTCGTCTTCTCATTGCATTATCGAAATTTACCAAAGGGACTGATTGTTTTAAATAATGACGTTGTTAGTGAGAACTTGAATATTCATCAAGAAAACAAATAAAGAGATTATAATTAGGAAGGAAAAGCTCCGGGTGATTAAGAAAATCTGTGTATAGAATGATCATAGAAACATAAACAAATCAGTTGGGGGTAAAATGTTTGTGGAAAAGAACATAGGAAGGAAGCAGATGTCTGTGAAAGAAAAATAGAAATCATGGGAGAATAAGACCGTGATAGAAGAAGAGGTTGTACAAGTTTCCTTTGTACCCAGAATTCTGATTTTTGTAAATGGTAAAACAAGTGCTTCGGCCATGATAAGAAGGTGGGAGCCAACTGCCATTGACAGCTTTCTACTTAACTTGTAAAGGACTTTGAATGCAGAGTCCGTTTTGGTTGAGTGATCTGTGTTAACAAGCTTTTCGATTATAGAGCTTCTTACTGAGGCATTTCCGCCTCTTTTCAGCCAAACCAGGTAATGTTCTTGAATTCTTTTGGATAAAATACTCATCGAACGACCTATATGCCTGGCTCCGCATGAACAGGTAAATTGAAAAATCCGCATAGAATTGGTCAAAAGCGATAGTTGTTGAACACTGCTTAGCTAGAGAACACTAATCGCAAAGTTTCTGCGGATAACGTCCTGTTGAGTGAGTTGGAAATTCTCTTATAATGTATGTAGCTATATCACCTTTAAAATCGATGTTCATATAATGAGTTTTCTATTCTACGGAAGTTATTTGTGCTTTAAAAGGTTTAAGTTTTATATTCTTATTAATAAATGCCTATGGATAAGTATCTTTTTCATTGAGGTTCAGTTCGTTATTCATGACATCAGAACCATAAATTCCTCGTGTCAGTGTGGCGAGGGGTATGTCTATGAATGTGTCTGAGTGGCTGTTTAGTGATTATATAACTTTAGTTTGTGTTGTAATGTGCGGTATCAGATTTCGATACTGATACACAGTCTTCCTATACACGAGCCACAACCGGGCTACTCAAGTGAAAAGATTAAGTGAGAAAGCTTATTGGCTAAACGAAACCGACATGATGATACCTATGGTTTATGTCCTACCCCTAGGAAATGAAAGCCATTTCTTGACCAATCACATGCAACTATCATATGTTAGATTTCTGATTGACTCAATGTGTCAGTATCTAAATGTTATTTATGAATAAATGAATAGTATCATAACATTTTACTAAAATGCCAGATTGGTTAACTACAATATCTTAACAAACTGAAGTTTAGTAAACACTTATTAATCATTATGATGAACCGACTGGAATTGTCACAACTGAAAGACTTCATAAAAACCTTCATAATGAGAATTAATATCAAAATAGACTATCTTCATTTAGTCCGTTATACAAATACAGAACATGATCACATAGCATTAGAATCAACATCCATTAAATGAGGACTTTTAATATTAACACAATAAGTTAGCTGCACACCAACAGTTCAATGAATGAAAACTTATCCCGTCTATAATTTACAGATGGAATGAAATATATGTGCGAGATTTTACTATTGACTATCACTAAACACTCAGTCAGTCACAACGTAGAACTTTGTACGTACGTACATCAGTTCGAGTTGCCTTACCACATTAGCACATGAATATATTTGTCGATTCAAATCCCATAGTGGTTGAGGTAGTAAGAGTATAAGCAGTAATCGGAAAGATTAGGATCTGAAGATGTTATTCAAGGAGTATAATTCAGTGAAATAAATTTGAAAAGAGAAAAAAGAAAGGGTCATGAAGAATTCAGAAGATTAGAACGTGGGAGAACACAAAGAGTGGATGCACCTTCGCCATTGCAAGCGATTTTGAGCCATGTAGACAGCCCTAACGAACACCACTTCAGGTAATCAATTATGGTGACAGTTCGCCATAAGCTCTAACTCGACCAGTTGTGTTCGAGTAGAAATCTTTTATTAGGTTAATGTACTTCTTTGGTACTCCTTTCAGTGACAAACACTGCTACAGAACCTCACGATCAACAGAGTCAAATGCTGCCTTAAGGTCGAGAAATACTACGATTGTGGGGCGTCTGAATGTGTGTCTACTTTCTAGGACCTGACGTAGAGTGAATATCTGGTCAATACAACCACGTCCGGGTCAAAAACCAGTCTTGTCGTCTCGTGTCGGTCTACAAGTCAGTGTATCTATCATTGTGAATCATGTCTGCTCGTGGTAAAGGTGGTAAGAGTTTGGGTAAAGGAGCCAAGAGACATCTCAAGGTCCTACCTGACAACATCCATGGTATCACAAAACCTTTAATCCGTCGTCTGACTCGTCGTGGTGTGTGAAGCGCATTTCACGATTGATCTGCGAGGAGACTCGTGGTGTACTGTAGGTGATTCTGGAAAACGTGATCTGTGATGCAGTCACGTACACGGAACATGCCAAGAGGAAGTCAATGACAGCTATGGACGTGGTGTACGCTTTGAAACATCAAGGTCGTACTTTGTACGGTTTCGGCGGTTAATTCCCCAGCATGTAAGCAATTGGTGACTTGCAACTTGTCCACACGAGAACGTATCACTAAACACTATCATTTTACAATTTAGTGTCAATTTTAAAACGTTCATACTGTCTCATTGATAAATAAATAATGATCATTTATTTCTATACGATACTTTATGAAAGATTAGTAAGCATATGCGTTAATAGTTGAATTAACATTTTATATCTGGCTTATAGATAAATTTTCAATAATCGTCTTTTATTTTTTCGTTCAGGTATATGGTTGTCGATCATCACTGTTCTGGCAAGCATTGCTATTAGAACTAATGTAAGTCTTTTTTCCATAGTTATCACTTTCCTTTTCTTCGCTTTTTCACACAAGATCTAACTCAGGACCTTCAGTTCTCATACTGTAATCTGACATGTATTTGTGCTCATTAAGTAGTATCACTGTCTTGAAACATTGACTTCATTGACTTGCCGTTACAGGGTCGCAATAGGAAAAGCGGAGAGATAGTCATCGTGCAACTTGATGCTGTAGTATGCATAAAGTTGTATAGGACTGATATCAGTTGGTACATCGCAACCCCCTACTTGGAGTCTTAGAGATAGTTAAATAATCTATTGAAATTTGATAATTTGTAAGTAAATACGCTCAAATATATTTTGATTGTTAAATATAGTGCTAATCGATTGGTAACACTCAATAATACATTGTGGCCCTGTGATAACTGGTCAAAAAACATAGTTATTGACGTAAGCCTTCATTTAAATAGCTGTTAGAAGACGTAACATCTCCCTAGGAGAATAGTTTTTGTCGTGTAGTAATATTACATGCTTATAGACCAAATGTTAACACAAGATAAACGTGACTAGATATATCCTATACGATTGGATAGTATGAATTTTGAAGATCTCCTGCTCTTCAGTGAATTCAGGTATCTATTATATCAACTCCACCACGAAACGCTACGCATCTGTCATAACTAATGTCTCCTCATTAGTACCACGTGACAATAAACCAATCATAATCCTTTCAGCACTAATAACGTTGAGTCAACGCCAAGCTCTTATTGGTCCTCGGTTCCGCAACTTCTTTCTCTACCTTGCCCACTGAGTCCAGAACAGAGTAATGAGCCTCTACTACGCGAATATTATATTTCATCTACAGATATACAGATGGTTGCTAAAGTATTGACAGAAAATTTTACGTGATTCATTTTCGGTTACTAATTGATAAGTGAACACATAAACTTTTCGTTAACAAAGTCTACCACTAAACATTCCGCTTTAAAATGTCTCATTCTGTTAAACAAAATAGGTCATTACACACCAGTAACTATTTCTGAAAGCAAGCAACTTTTCCTTTTAAGTTCTATCTAAATAACTTTCCAGTAAATATTATCATTTCTATCATGTTATCATAATAGTTTGTAAAGAGTCTAACTTATTGTTAAGTGAAATGTAACTAAGTATTTAACTTATAAGCAAAGATGGATGGTTGCTTGCAGTGGAATTCAGGACGCGCGTTTCATCCTATTTAGGATTTGACCTGGATTCCATTGCTAGCCACCATCCATCTCTGCTTACAATACTTGTGACTTAAGATAATATCAAGGTGATTCGTACAGGATGCACCTATGCCAATAAGTGACTAGTCAATTACATCCCTAAGCATTAATCGGAATATTCAAACTTCACCTCATTGCACAAGCTTGTAACTATCAAGACTCAGTATCTAAATGGATAACTCGATGGCGTTTGAGGTGGACGTTACTGGGTTGATATCCCGGAGTGAATATTAACTCTGAAATGAAAGCAGATCTAGCTGACGAGTCCTAAATAGAATGAAACTCGTGTCCTATATTCCACCGCTAGCCACTATCATCTCTGCTTATAGTGCTTGTGACTGAAGGCAATATCGAGGCAATCCGTACAGGATGCACATATGCCCATAAGGAACTGATCAATTTCAGTCCCAAACATCAATGGGAAGTATTTACCTGCTTGTTAGGATTTAAAAAAACTCCTATGGATGAAATTATATTTCGTGTAGTTAATTAACCAATTTATTATAACGTCTTCATCCTTTTTCTTCTTTGAATATGTCTGTTAAACCTGTTACAATATGACTGTATACTGATTGGTAAAGATTCCTAACTTAATCATGTATTTTTTATTTCTATTCAATTTTCTTATTTCAATCTAGGCTTGTATTATTGCATTTACTACACAATTTATTGACCGATGTGTATACCGTTATACCTATAGTCCAGATGGTACTATGAAAGGTTTTGTGAATTTCACTCTCTCCTATATGTCTACAACTCGTTTTGATGTTCCAACTAATGAAACTTATTGCAGGTATTATTAAATTTGAATAATAACTGTGTTGTGTGTATGTGTATCATTCTTTAAGATGTGTATACATTTCAAAAATATGTATCTGGTTGTCGAGCCATTCAACTGTGTTTCTGTTTAGATGGATAGTGGCTAGCAGTGGAATCCAGAACGCGCGTTTCGTCCTATTTCGGACGGTGCACATATACCAATTAAAGACTGACTAGTTGCAGTCCTAACACATCGATGGGAAGATTCAAACAAACAATACTAAATGTGTTTCTGTTTAGTTTCATACCTCTGGTTGTAGTATACGCTAAGCTATGGTGACTAATGGCAAGCAATGTCGTTTGACTTGCTTGAAAATAATTTATTGATAATAATGTATACTATATATGTGATTAGCAGCAGAATGAAGAACTCAGTTTTCATACAGCGAGCTGGTCATATATATACTGAAATTGATCAGTTTCTTATGGGCATATGTGCATCCTGTACGGATTGCCTCGATATTGCCTTAAATCACAAGTATTATAAGCAGAGATGATAGTGGCTAGCTGTGGAACATAGAACACCAGTTTCGTTCTACTTATGTATAAGTAGCATAAACCACAATAGGTCTTCTTAGCCGATACGATAATAATATGAAATTCACTATTAAGTTGATGCTCACATGATTTTAACGATGAGTGAGATTTTCATGTATCAGACTTGGTTGATCAAATCAATATATCAGTAAAGTGAAGTTCGAACTTATGACTTCATTATTAAATGAAAGTCAAACACCATGACCACTGAATCATTACTTCACAATATAATTTAACAGTTAAAGATAATATATAAACTGTAGGCATATTTTACAAATGTCTTTTGATATTTCTGAAACTGTGAAACTTCTAGGAAATCACACAAGAGACGGTGGTCAGAAGTAGTAGATAGGAAACCCTGAACCTAGGTTTCGTGCTGTTTGGCACTCGTCAGCAACGTGTACCTGTAATCTGAAGGGAACTGAAGCTTCCTGACGTATTCGATCTCGTGTCCCGTAGCTTCATAGTCAGAGACGTTACCACTGAGCTATGAGGGCGGCGACTGACGTCGTGTACGACTTTCATGTATTTACGGTTGATTGATCTCTGGGTAGTGTTCATCGTCATGTATGACACGTTTTTCTTAGTGCAGATCGAATTCTACCGATCAATTCGCAATGTGGTCATTAGTTTGATGAGTTGGCATAAGAAAATAATCCGTTTAAATAAAATTATTCAAAAAAACGGATTGACTATCTTTTGGCAAGCTCACAAATTTTTCATAACTAATAATGATATCAACAATAGTCTAGTTCTCTTTGAAGAAAATACATTTTTTGTATTTAACCTTTAGTCAGTAATAAAATTTATTTTTTATAATTAAAATCCTTCTCAAAATAGAGTTTTCTTATGTAAAAGTAAACATTTTCTCAAGCATTGTAAACAAAGATGGATAGTGGCTAGCAGTGAAATCCAGTTTGACGCGCGTTTCATCCTATTTTGGGACTCGTCAGCTGGATGTACCTGCATCTCAGAGTTGATGTTCACTTTGGGACTCGAACCCAGTAGCTTTCGCTTCAAACGCCATCGCGTTATCCACTCGGCCACTGAGTTCTGATAGCCACTTGTTTGTGCAATGGGGTGAAGTTTAAATTCACTTAGTATTGTTTGTTTGAATCTTCCCATTAATGTTTAGGACTGCAACTGGTCAGTTTCTAATTGGAATATGTGCATACTGTGAGTATTGCCTCGATATAGCCTCAATGGGAAGATTCAAACAAACAATACTAAGTGAATTGAAACCTTTTTTTGCTTGAATATCACTGTATCTGGGTGTGGTTTTCTTCTTTTTTTTTGTTTTACACAAGATATGATTCTTATCGTTCACCCCCTTGGTCATCAGAACCATATGTATTCACTTCAATTTATTATCATGTTCTAGCAGCTAAATTCATTTTTGTTTTCACTTTTGAAGTAAGTTAAACATTTCAGTTTCTTAAATGAGATTTAGGTGATTGCAACTTATATGTTGTATACACTTTTATATTTCTAATTATGTTTTCCATTGTTACGTGTTGATTGTAACTGTGAATGTATCTGATTTACGTTAAGACCTTGGATGCGTACTGTTTAGGGTTTGTCAGTGATCATACGAATTTGAATAGATCGGTTCTCATTCGATCACCGATGTTAAGCATCGTTAGAATCAGTTCATGTTTTTGGAGAAATTGTTTAGAGGCATCGACTTTCAAACACTGAAGACTTATGTTTGAGTACCACTAGCCGGCTTCATTTTAGTCTCAAAGTTGAATATACACGAATATGTACTTCGTGAGTTGCATCATCGAATGACCGCTGAATCTACATATTCCTTTTTTAGTATGGAGAACCTTTGAATCAAAAAGTTAATCTAAGTAAAATTATTAGGTATATGATATCTAGTGACACTCGTGTTTAACATCTATAATAATAATTCTGTTATATAACTAAATTACTCTCATTGTACAACTGTTCGATTGAATTCATTCGTAAATTATTCATATAATATTACTTAATCGATAAAAATGTGTATTAGCTAGCTAAACTATGTAAATAACAGTATTAAATAACAAATTCATCTTAGAGTGATGAATTGATTTCATTAAGATCATGAATCGATCAATGTTAAACCACCATTGAAAACCTGGAAGCACTAGACGGCCGTTTTTATTCTAGTATGGGACTCTTCGGAAATGCTCATCCACGATCTCACCCGCAGGATTCGAACCCAGTATCTTCGGTCTCGAGCGAACCTCAACCCCCAGATCCAACAGTGTTAATTAATATGCTCCGGTTGTCATTCACGGTCAATAGATCATTGGTCAAGAAAAAAAATCACTGACTAAATACAAACAGGCAGTTTAGTGAATAAGTTCAATAGTAGCCTGCGTAATACTATTAACTCCTGTAACTATCAGCTCTACCAAGTATATAGCTAGTTTATTATCTTTGTAATTCATAATAATTATTAAAAAGAGATCGTGATTTACTTACTTACGCCTGTTACCCCTCATGAAGTAGCATAAGCCACCCACTAGTCATGAACAGATATAAGCTTATCCAAATACATAGTTTTGTTAATTTACTTCAATAACCACAAATTCTTTCTTATACTAATGCAATGATGAGATATAATGACTAATGTGTAAAACGAGCAAACATTGGAGGTGTTATATCCCGACGAGAATAATGGATGGTAACTGTTGGGATTTATTTATGGACTAATATTGTACGAATATTTTTATTGTATAACTATTGAGTAGCTAGATTATGTCAGTTAGTCAGTCAGTTACAACGTAGGACCAGGCACATATATGTATCGGTCCAAGTTGCCATACCTCGTTAGCACAACAAGATGAACACCGGATTCATAGAAGTAGTTAATTTAGTGGTGGTAGTATATAAAGAAAGATTGTATATAAGGATATAGTATAGGAAGGAAAAAGTTATGAAGCAATTTTAATCTCAAGGATTAAGGAAAGATAAAGAGTGTATACACCTACGCCATTGTGATCGATTCTGAGCCATGTCACATAGAGTCTCCAACCATTGGTTACGATAGTCACGCGGACCCCAACTAAGTAGTCTGCATCTACCAACATGACTCAGACTAGAAGTTAGTGACTTCAAACACTAATGCCACGTTTTGGTTTGACCACCCATAACTCTCTTCCAACCATCCCCTACACTAGCCAGCATTGCGCGTTGTGGTAATCGGTGTTCAGGCATACGTAACACGTGGCCCAACCATCTCAGGTGATGAAGATTCATGACCTCATCAACTGATTTACCATCATTCCCCAATACCCTGCGTCTAACCTCACTATTACTTACCCGGTGATCCCAGCAGATGCGAGCAATATTTCTAATGCATCTGTGGTCAAATACTAGTAACCTACGAGTATCTTCTACTCTTAATGACCATGTTTCGCAGCCGTAAAGTAGAACAGAACGAACTGCTGCGCAGTATACTCGTCCCTTAATTGATAAACGGATGTCTCGTCTTCGCCATAAGTGACGTAAGTTGGCAAAAGCCAAACGAGTTTTTCGAATCCGTGCTTAGATTTCGTCAGACACCAACCCATTAGGGCTGATCAGACTTCCAAGATAAGTGAAGTTGTCGATGCGTTCGACTACTTCACTCCCTATCCTTAGTTCAGGTGTTGACGCAGGCCAGTCCTGGAGTAACAATTTACATTTGGATGGAGAGAAACGCATCCCATCTTGTGTTTGCAGTTCACGAGTCTTAGTTAGGCGCCCGATAATTATTGAGGCTAGTATTTTAGATGCTATATTAGTCAGATTAATCCCTCTATGGTTATCACAGGATGATTTTGGCCCCTTCTTATATATTGGGACAATCAGAGATTGTGACCAGTCAGATGGGATTATGTCCGTCTCCCAGATTTTAGTCAGAATATTAGTCAGGCTAATCGCTAAAACTGGACCACCATATTTAAAGACCTCTGCAGCCAATCCATCTGGACCAACTGCTCTTCCTCGTTTCAGATTACTTATAGCCTTTTGAACTTCAAGTAGGGTCGGGGGGCCTACTTCAATGTTCCATTCGGGTTTTCTGGGAATAGTGGGTAGTTGTGCAGTAGCTGAAGGCCAACTAAACTGTTCCTTAAAGTGTTCCGCCCATCGTTCTAAACGTTTGGGTTGAGAGCAGATAAGGGTTACGCCTTTTTCCGAGATTGTCTCACTTACACTTGACTTCTTAATTCCGGTTTCTTTTATTAGTCTGAATAGTTGCCTGGTGTTGCCTACAGCCGCTGCCTTTTCCATCTCTTTTGCTTTCGTTGCCCACCACTGCTCACGATCGTTCCTTAGACTTTTAGTTAACCTAAATCTAATTTCTTTACGCTCTTCGTCATGTTCAGAGCCTGATGGGATGAGTTTACGCGAATCCATCAGTGAAATAGACTTAGAAGAAATCCACTGGTTTTTTGGAACCCTATGGTTTAAATGACTAATAGATGTTACTGCTGTTTCCACAGCTGTTCGTGTGTCTTTCCAAGCAGCATCTGGGTCAGTCTCGTTTACAGAACCGCCTAAATGTGAACTCAGTTGTTTCTGGAATTCGCATTTGGCTTTCTCGTCCCCCAGTTCAATCCTAATGGGTCTTCTTAGTGTACTTTTCCTGCGTCCATTGAGGCGCAGACAAATGCGCGCTCGTATTAAAGCGTGATCAGAGTCTAAACAAGTATTCCAATACGAGCGACAATCTTCTATTGAGCCTCTCCAACGATGACTGATGACAATATGGTGTATTTGAGTCCATCGTTGGTTTGGTGCAGGTGGTCGCCATGTTAGACGATGTCTCTCCTTATGCTTAAAATTAGTGCTTGCTAAAAATAAACGATTGTCTGAACATAGTTGCAACAGACGATCACCATTATCGGTTCGTTGAGCCGGGATACTAAAACACCCACCTAAATGTCTTTCTGTTTGATTTAAGCTGCCTACCTGGGCATTAAAGTCACCCGCTACGACTACTATGTCTGAGCGCTTAGCTTTCTGAAGAAGCTCAGAGAGCTTTCTGTAAAAGTCATCTTTCACTTCATCATGGCTGCAGTCAGTGGAAGCGTAGGCAGAAACGACGAAAAGGCAACGACGTGTGTCACTATCCTTCCGAGTTCTTACGGAGCCATTTAGCCGGACAGCACACAGGCGGCTGTTAACGGGGATCCATTCTAGTAGTGCCTGTTCTGCCCTTGTATTCAGTGCTATGCCTACACCTGCGAGTCCACGAGAACTAGCCAACGGGTCGCCAGATACATGGAGGGTGTATCTCGTCTGCTCTCCGTCTTGACGAGGTGAGGTCAAGTGAATGACCACACTAGGGTCCTGTATGCGTGTTTCGGAGACATAGCATACATCAATGGTACGAGATTCTAGAGTTTTAGCTAAGGAGGCCTGTTGACCGATTTGGCATAGGGTACGTACGTTGAAGGCTCCAATGTGTAGTTTGGAGCGAGGTTTTAGTAGACCTGGGACGGCGTTTCGCGCACTAGAATCGTTGGCCATGGTGACACTTGAGGAGGAAGCCGGAAGAGGAAGTTTAGTGTTGAAAGTCAAAGTAGAAGGAATAGTAGGAATTGAAGAAGGAGTTTGATTATTGAGTACAGTGGTCTTGAGTGTTGTTAGAGGTATGAGGGCAGTTATCACTTCCCCGTTGCCCACACCGTGGAAGGGTTCTTCTAGAGGTACCTGAAAAGGAAATTGGGTTAGAAGTGGTCTTAATGACCTGAGAGCGTGACCGCAGTGCCCAAGGGACAACTTCTTGAGGTCGGTCACACACGACTTTTTTGTGGGTGATTTTTGTGTTAGCTCCGTACCTGTTGGGACCTTACCGCCAGAGACGGATATCCATGGGATAAGGCGAGGTGTGCATTTTTAGGGTCGACCTTTTCTAACCCCACCCCTCCTTGTGGGAAGGCAGCATCGCTCTTATGCTGGTTGTCTGAAGGAAACACCTTACTGCCGTCACACCTCTGTACAGTCATCAGTACTACTTCGCCTTCGGACCTTGAGTTTGCTGCTTTTAGTCTCACCGCTCTTCAACCGACCTGCCTGGCATGGTAGGACCTTGAGGAACGATTGTTCCAGCCAGTATAGCTCGGTTGATTCATCATGATAGGCAAGCCCGACCACCACGTTAAGGTAGCAGCAACGGTCGGGAGCTAGATTATGTACATTCATATTTCTCTTATTATAAACTGTATTTTGACCTACAGACTATTACTATATGACTTACTGTTCTTAAGTTATGGTCAGTTTATTAATTACAGTCTCCAACGTTCACAGCCACTTTGTACAAATGCTATTTCCTAGTTTTGTTGTGATGTGATCCGTTTTGGCTTGTATGTAAACCAAGTATGTCTGAAATACATGATTCACATAGTAGAAACTGTTAGTGGTGTTCTGGACTCAACTGGCAGAGCTAGAAAAGAAAAGGACCAATAAAGATGATAGGCTGCTCATACTGGTCGAACGTCATTGGTTTGGCACAGTACTAAGATTAGCCGGACTTAAAGTCACAACAAGAAGCTTTTGTATTCTTTATAATTGTTTAACTAATATCAAGTTTTTAAGGAAATCACTTTAATAAAACCCAGAAATCTTTATTCGTTTGATCTATTATATATTTATGCGCATTGTATTAATCTATATGATCATAATTATTAATTAATTATAATAGACCATAGCAACTATTCTAACTAATGTGATCATGGCAGCTGTACCGGATGTTCCTAAACGTGTTAGAAGGAAAATATTTCATGAAAGCAATATTACAAATGCAATTATTTTAAATGCAGAAGTTGGCAATCAACAATATAATAATGCAATTACTAAAGATGTAAACTTTCAAAAAATTGTCTTGTTAAAACAACAACATGAGAAACTTCAAAGTAGTAATTATAATATTAATAATAATGAATTGATTGCGAACAACGATCGGGAAGGAAATAATGATAGAAATGAATTACGTTCTCAATCACTTGTTTATAAATATGTGAGTTTTGAAAGGTTATCACCTGTTACACCGGTAAGTATTTACATTTTAGACAGTGTATTATTAGTCTATATTCTAAAATATTTCTTTTAATGGTTGAATTTACGAGTCAGTCTAAGCTAGATCAGCATTCAAAACCCGGAAACACTAGACGGCCATTTCGTCCTAGTATACGACTCATCGGCAGTGCTCACCTACGATCCCTCACTTGGGACTCGAATCCAGGACCTTTCATCTGGTGCGAACGTTTAACCTCTAGATCACTGAGCCGGCATCCAATGGTGTCACTCATCAATTGGAAGGTGATTCAGAATTATTATAGTTATGTGTATGTGTGACACGGAATTTATGAGTTTCAAACATATGTGTAAAGTCAGTTACTTAGAAAAATGACTTACAGTTACTGACAAAGAGTATATTTCCTTAATATTATTAAAGATATACACGTTAGTATGAAGCCATGATGAAAAGCTGATTGGAAAGAAATACTTGTCTTTGCCCTATTTACTGAGAGTAACAATCGTTTTATTGAATATAACTATATGTTTTGCTCAGATATTTGAAGAGATGATTTGAAATCCGATTTATCCAAGAACTGTTATCATTTAATTTCCCTTCAAATCTTTTGACTAAATACTAAGCATTTGTTCAGTAATGATTAACTTTGTGATCAGCTATAGTTGTAGCAAGTCGTTGTGTCTGATGTGAACAGTAAAACAGATATCTATTACGCTACATCAAGAATTGACCATAGTTGGAAATGTAGACCACCATATGTCTCTTCATTGATCTTAATGGTAACGCACTAACCGTAGGGTTGTGGGTACACTCACATTGCAGAGGACTTTCATACTAGGACAAAACGATTATCTACTGCTTCACATAATTGATACCAATCCACAACAAAATTTCACTTCAACATTGTACACTATCATTCACTTCTCTAGGCATATAACGTCAACACCTAAAATTCATTTGTAAACACGAAAATATCTCACCCTTTTACTTCTGCTCTATCCGTTTATTTTCTTTCCCTCTCTCTCTCTCTCTTTATATTTCTAGTCAACCCAATCAATACATCTTAATGTGCCTAATTTACATGATAACCGACCGTCTATTGGATTCGAGAATTTAAACAATCATAATAACAGCAATGTAATGTAATGTGAAAACTAAACTTAGATAATATGCTTTTTCTTTTCATTGTTTATTCTATTTTTGTTCAATATTGTCTTTCTTTCTTTCATTTCAATTATAAATAGTTAGTTTAATTTCTTTGTTCTACTTCACTTATTTGTTTTGTCCATGTTACCTAATCTATATATTGTGTTGTTATTATTACGTAATCTGTTTTTTGTTTTTTTTTTGGTTTCCTCTTTCTATTGAGTTATTTGTACATTAATCTTTTTCATCTTTAAGTAGTAATGAAAGAAGATTTTTTCTTAGTTTATTCATTTGCTATTTGTACCGAACAAGAACATTCACAGGTAATAATCCATCATTGAATTATAGCAACAAGATAGATAGATAGATATATGTTCAACGCCCCCCCCCCCCAATGTTTTATCAGTTAAAACACGGGGAATATTCAAAGGCATAGCGTGTTGTTGTATTTCATTCACTTATGTACCCCTTTTTCTAAGTAATACAACTAGAAATTACCTTTTTTCTAATGTAATCTTCA
Source organism: Schistosoma mansoni (assembly GCF_000237925.1). Classification (NCBI taxonomy): domain Eukaryota; kingdom Metazoa; phylum Platyhelminthes; class Trematoda; order Strigeidida; family Schistosomatidae; genus Schistosoma; species Schistosoma mansoni. The sequence goes on along the minus strand of NC_031500.1, from coordinate 12,848,614 downwards.
TATTTCTATTTTGTGCTTATATGTTTGGTATGTGATTGTTGCCCCTTTTTGTTTTTGTCCTTCACACAACGATATACATCTCCCTTTATTTGTTTATTTATTTATCTTTTAATGATTTCTCATATTTGTACTTACATAATAATCATGTGTAAGATAATTAAACTTTCTATATATCAAATGAGATATGAAAAATAATATTTATTCCAGTAGATTTCAGTGTTTTCCTTTGCTTGTATACACTCAGTCTGTGTTATGACTCTTATCTGGTTAATTATCACGTGACTAAACCACCAATTCGAACATCGACTTGTATGACTTTGGCACTGTGCCAAGCCAATGACACGTTAATCAGTACGAAAAGCTTAGTGTCAACTCTGAGTCCTTATTGGTTCTTCTTGCCTTTGCGTTGCCTATTGAGTCTAGAAAACAATCTCAGCTTTCATTGTATGAATCATGTATTTCAGATATATGGCAGTTTATATACGAGCAAATCAGACCTCATCATACCATAAAATAAAAAAATGAAAATTATACAAGATCAAGACAAAAGTGGCTGTGAATGTGAGAGGCTATAATTAATAGATTGAAGATAGCTTAAGAATAGTAAATTGCATAATAGTAGTCAATCAGTCAAATGGAAGCTTATAATAAAATGAATATGAATATACATATAACATAATTACTTAACAGATATCCAATAGGGATATATGTAATAATAGTCCATAAATAATTCGTATCATTTATCATTCATTTATTCTTCATTAGGATATAACAGTCTGTATCAATTGATTTTTGTCAGAAGTGGCTAGGTGGAAATTTCGTACTTGGAAAAACGATGAAGCACCATATTAATTTCATGATGATTAGAAGACACTAATCCTAGTGAGATATTTATCGTTTCTAAATCCACATGTCTTCTATCGACTAATCATGTTAATAAAACATAGAAAATAAAAGTCGAATATGAAATGTATTTTGAATACCTACTTATATTTCATATATGCTCATGAGTAGTAGACGAACAATAAAGGGTGATTCTGTTTACATATGAGGCGAATAATGTATATTCTACAGATAACCAATTAATCTACAGATAATAGATATGCAGTTAAACCAAGTACATATATATTTAAGAATGATCTACGTTACAAGTGGTATATTTGCACTTGTCACTTATTGAGTGTATAGAATAAACTCACTTTGAACGTAATAAGAAGTTCATACAAGTCATTACAAAGATCAGATCTTTCATTCTTGAACATCATTATTTATTTATTTATCACTGTGAATCATCAAATAAATAAATATTCTGAAAACACTTGATGATGTTTACTTGTATCTTGCCATTGTTATTTAGGACTGCAATTGATCAGTCTCTTGTTGGCATATGTGGATCCTGTGCGGACTGCCTCGATATTGCCTGAAGTCGCAAGCTTTATAAGCAAAGATGGATATTGGCTAGCAATGGAATCCAGGGTGTACGTTTCGTCCAATGCATATATACTAAAAAGGGACTGATCAATTACAGTCCAAAATAACAATAGAAAGATACAAGTAAACAACACCAAGTGAATTTAAACTTCACCCCATTGCATAAGCAAGTGGCTATCAGAACTCAGTAGCTAAGTGGATAAAGCGATGGCGTTTGAAGCGAAAGCTACTGGGTTCGAGTCCCAAAGTGAACATCAACTCTGAGATGCAGGTACATCCAGCTGACGAATCCCAAAATAGGACGAAACGCGCGTCAAACTGGATTCCACTGCTAGCCACTATCCATCTATTCTAAAAACAGTTATAGAATCCATGTTGGTGTACAAGTTTGATGAGGTTACTTCACTAAAGAATATAGCATGTTAAACCTTAGAGGTATAAACATAGATTGTTTGGAAAGATAAGTATTACATGTTTTTGAAGGATATTTGTCATAGGGAATATAATAATGTGAAGCAGAAGCTGAGGTTCATTATTATTTTTTTATCTTTATACTGAATGGTTTTGATCTGTTATAATGTAAGTAAAATATAACTGGTCGTTGAGTATGGACAAACAGGCACTTAACTTATTGATCATCAAATGTGTGATTTCCTTTCTTCTCATTTATTTTTACTCCGGATTCACTGAGAGTGACTATTTGTAACTGTGTTGAATAAAGTATTATCTAGTCTTTACTTTGGTTCTCTATTCTTAGTCGTCAATCTTATGATCTGATATTGCGTGACCAGTCTCATTACCGCTTTATCGTAGTATACTCGAGAGAGAGAGAGAGAGTAATATATTTTAAACCATCCATTATATCAGTTTTAATGCTATCATGGAGTACTAACAGTTATTTACAACTAGGTAGAAAATAATCGAAACAGAGAGCACATAATAACGAGAACTAAAGTAACAATGTTTTTATTTGTTTACATAGATGGTATTGATTGTGTTTGTTTTCCATTGATTTGGATTGATTTTGTTTTTTGTTTTTTTTTTGATTCCATGACCTCATTCTATTCGAATTATATCATCTATGCCTTATGTTTACTACTGTTTTGAATTTTACTAGTCCTAGCATTGTCTTGAATATTTCATCTCGTTTGAGCTAATGTAATATGTCAATTTGATACAATGCATATATCTGCTTTGTTCTATGATCCAGATGACTTATTGATTGAATAATATAAACCATGTTTGAAAAATAGATTCTCATTTGCCAATTCCGGTCGTGTTCCAATCATTGGAATGTGATCATTTACAAATCTCGGTAGAAGAAAATAAAATGTTTACACCAAGATATTAAAAAAATACTTCAAAGTAAATACATAGTATTTTTAATATATAGCTAGGTTAGTGAGTGATGAACTGCATTTCTGGTCTACTACACTGAATTGTACTGTATAGATATGAAATAATGGACCTTACGTTGAGCGTAAATCAAGGACGATAGTCCACCGATGTAAATAAAACATAATCATATTCGAATTTCGAAAATGTAGACAAGTGGATTAGTATCAAGTACTGGTGTCAGGCAAGGTTGCTTACTCTCACCCTTTCTCTTTTTCCTGGTGATCGACTGGATCATGAAGACATCAACATCTGGAGGAAAGCATGGGATACAATGGACAGCTAGGATGCAGCTGGACGATTTAGACTTCGCAGATGATCTGGATCTTCTATCAAACACGCAACAACAAATGCAGGAGATGACCAGTGTAGAAGTAACCTCAGCAGCAGTAGGTCTCAATATACACAAAAGGAAAAACAAGAGTCTTCGATACAGTACAGCATGCACCAATCAAATTACACTTGACGGAGAAGCTTTGAAGGGTGTGAAAACCTTTACATATCTGGGCAGCATTATTGATGAATACGGTAGATCTGATGCAGATGTGAAGATGCAGATTGGCAAAGCAATAGAAACATATTTACAACTGAAGAACATCTGGAACTCAAAACAATTGTGAACCAACACCGAGATCTGAATTTTCGATACAAATTTCAAGATAGTTCTACTGTATGGGGCAGAAACCTGGAGAACTACGAAAGCCATCATCCAGAAGATACAAGTATTTATTAACAGTTGTCTACGCAAGATACTTCGAATCCGTTTGCCAAACACTATTAGCAACATTCTACTATGGGAGACAACAAACCAGATTCCATCCAGTGGATGAAGAAATCAGGAAGAAGTGCTGTAAATGGATAGGACACACATTGAGGAAATCAGTCAACTGCGTCACATGACAAGCCGTCACATGGAATTCCTAATGTTAAAGGAGATGGAGAAGACCAAAGGACATATCATGCCAAGAAATGGAGACAGACGTGAGAAGAATGAACAAAAGTTGGATAGAACTAGAAAGGAAGTCTCAGGACAGAGTGGGTGGGTGAATGATGGTCGGTGGCCTATGCTCAGTTTGGAGTAACAGACGAAAGTAAATAAGTAACCGACCGCTAAACTTGAATATGAAACTTTTTTGATACATAAATTTCTATAAACTTGTATTCTCTCGTTAATATAGGAACTTTGATTTTCGAACAAACAATGTTACAAAATCCAATTGAAGGTTGGTTTATACATAACTGTATAAGTTGAACAGTAAACTCTCAACATTAAAAACTCTGTAACATCTCAGAATGATGGCTTACCACCCACTGCCTCGTCCTCTGTTTCATTGTTGCTGATTATTGTCAGAATACAACACCTTTCCAGATAGCCAATTCATACAATTATTATTTAACAAGATCCCCCTCTTTCGATCCATTCTTAACCAAACTAAACTCATCAGAATTATCAGTCCATCGAGAGAATAAACTATCCGGTAGAATTATTCAAATTATTTCCGGTGAGAAAATTTATGATTCATCAAGCAACCACTTGAAGTCTTCATTTCTAATTCACTTATTCCTATTGATTTCTAAGTTACTTAAAGTTAGGCAAAGCTCTCTATTTGTTTAGTCTATTTTAGTAGCCATATCAGAGTGTCGTGGTCTTCGTTTCTACGGTGACTGCCATTTAATTCCAACTCCGACCATTGTCTTGAATGGATTTATGCGATATGACATCACGTTGATCCATCTGTGGAAATCCGTTCCATTATGAACGTGGTTAACTGTGTAACGAGTAGGTCCCCATTTTATCAATGTCCGTTAAAGTCCAGCCCATATGGCACACAACTTCGGTAATTGAATGTGTAGAACTCCTTTTAGGTGGCAAATTAAAATAGCAGGAGAAAACAAGAAGAGCGTGAACTGCAATAAATGTCAAAATGTACAATAAAACAGGTGTATTTTTAGTTTTTGATATAGGCTGTAAACATCATTGTATTTCGGCCCACTCACAAACATTTTTTTCTAAAACAGTTGTCCAACCACAGAGTCCCATGCCAATATTCTATAAATTCTGTCAGACTTTGATTAGATAGAATCACTTCGGTCCCTTTAGATTGCGTGGAGGTTTTATTGCGCTTCCTGGGAGCCGTTCCATCACTGGGATAGCCTAGGATCGTATTGTGATTTTTCCCTCAACTTTTATTTGTAACTAATGTCAATAAATGTAAATATCTTTGGTTTGTTCATTTAGTAGTACAGTAAATGCATTCGAAAAACAGTAGATCAAATTTCTTGCTAGAATTATCAACTGTGGTTTGATTGTATCAGGTTTCTCTCATTTGACACTTATACAGTGAATTCTACGTGAAGTAGCTACTGGAAAAGTTGTTAAGAATGGCAATGAAGGCACGCATGTAAACCTTCTAGCTCGGAGAACTCAAAGGTGTCTAATTGAGCTACGAATTGTTTTTATCTGACTGTTGAATTCCCCAACACCGATTGTTGGCCATCTATTCTGGGTCCAAAAAATTTAGGAGTGCTTCAAGGACAGCTCACCTTATTGACCACTGAAGAAATTTTTGTGACGAAATACTTGTTTATTTGTTAATTAAGGAATGAAAGTGCGAAGAATGGCGCACGACTTCAAAACCCTCTCATTCTGTTGTGCGACCAAGAAATGTCGAGACCCTGAAAACAAACATCGACGCTGTTGTGAATTTCAAAGATACAGGGAGGAGAGTAGATAAACTCTTTCAGTGCAGAATTGCTACGGCGTACACAAAAGAAGCAATGATGAAATTGATTAGACAAAACGATTTTCGTGAAAGAACTACTTTTCCGCAATCTACCAAAAAACTGCTTAAACAAGTAAATAAATCTATGGTTCATATGCAAGCCGGTCACAACGACCGAATATGGTACAAGGAGCCTAGTGAGTCTGTTCCATTTTGTGTTATTGATTCTAATAATAATGAATGCATTCAAGATCATACAGAGTCTATACCTGATACATAGCTGAATAAACACACCATGAACCTAAGAAGAAAAAGCACAAATGACTGCAAAATTCAAATTTCCACTTAAGCTGTGGGGGTTAAGGCATTTGTACTAACTAATAATTACTTTGCAATTGATTGCGTACTTACTACGAAATGCAAATGCAATACGTTCATTTGTTTCCATCTATTCATATCAGCCTTAAATAGCATTCTTTCAGAAATTATTAGTTAGCACATTAATTCAGATGCTCCTAATCATCATAATAAACAAGTACCTGAAATAAATTCACTCACCTCAACCGGTATTCGGCTTCCTATTACCGCTGTTACACAAACGGGGTCAGCTTATGTAATATACGAAGTAAAATGAAAGATTTATGTTTATAGAATCCGTTAGTCAAAATTGGAGTCAGATCAAAAGATCACAAAATCTCTTACTGGTTTTGATTTTGTGGTTTGAATAATTTTTCCTGGTTAGTAATTTTTTTTGCGAGTTAGTTTTCTACGGGATGAGGTAGCTAACCCCATGCCCAACCTGCTACCTTTATCCAGGCCTGGGACCGAAAGTAGCCCCCGGAAGGGTTACAGGCGGAGTTTTTGATTTTGTGAACTGGGCACAAAAACGTCCGCCTATTTAGCCCGTGACAACATAATAAAGACAGATATATATATATATACCTCATGTACACTCATATGTTCACGATTAGTAAATGGCGAAACGCAAATGGCAGTCAGAATAATCGTAAAGTATCCTAAAGTACAATGCTACATCTCATCAAGATTATCTTTTCTACACTGCTGTTATACATTATTGACCAAGAAGCGCTGGTACCATAACACTCATATCATCAATACAAGGCGATTATAAATAACAAAGTCAAACCTAAAATTATTCTCCGCAGTTATTTCGCATTCGAAATCAGGCAGACATCGAGTACAAAACGAGTCATTAGTTCATACAAACATCACAATCACCACAGCTTCAATTAAATCTAAGTTTGTGTAATCAAGTGAATGTCTTCTCTTTAGGTTAATTGTATGTGTGTCAGACTCTGTATTGGACACAGACTCTGTATGATCTAGAATTTGCTCATTAGTATGCGAATTGACAGCTGAAATTGGAATGGACTGATCTGGTTCCTGGAATTGTATATGATCAACGTATCGGTTGTGTGTATTGAAATCGCTGATATCTAGAATTTGAACCGTAGACTTTCTAACATTATCCTTCAGCACGAAATAATATATGGTCCTTATGCCGCAATGTCATGACCAATTTGACATGGCAAATTTCACTCATGAAATTCATGTGTATTTCGTAGTGCTAAATGCTGTGTGTAAAATTGGGCACATTCAGTCAGTTTGTAATACTCTTGTTCATTGCTCTGGAACTAATGCTAACCTACATAATTCCGATCTCATTGAGTTGAGTACTTCCAATAATCATTTATATTTATCCACAATTACATGGGTGAAACTTGCCATAGGACAGGCATTTACCAAACGCGTGCTCATCGTCGTGAACTATTTCACAACTCAATGAATTGTTATCTGAATAATTTCCATTACGTATTGGACTGCGACGATGTACCAAAGTGATGGAATTCCTGATGTTCTGGTGAGTCACTTCATCGAATTTTTCTCCTTCACCGCATTCGAAATTTGTATGCTTTACATGGTCCTGTAGTAGTTTCTTGAGAGTTGCATAAAGGAGTGAAATCGGTTTGTCTGGAAATGCCGAAGTCTTTATTAGGTTGTATGCTTCTTTCCCGATGAACGTAGGGAAATGAGCCGTAATATTAAAATCCTCAATATCTTCCTTGGTCAAAGCCCAGATTTCGAACCTCTCCATGTAATCCCCAAAAGCATTAAAATCTGAACGTATATCTAACCGTTCCATCACAGGCTACATCGCGACGCCAATGTGATGTTTAAGAGTATTTGAATTATTGTATAAACTAGTAATCCCAGCAATAACGCAACTTAATCAAGAAGTAGTAGATGAGCATGAAGGAATGTACTGTATTTGGAATTCAATATCAAAACAGTCATCGACATAAATAAATCATTGGTTCATATAAACACCACAATCTCACTAAAAATAAATGAATCATTAGGACGAACCACATCTGATATAATAACGTCAGAGTTTCGGTCAAGATTTGACGCACTCGATATGTCTTCCACATATTTGTGAATAATGTCATCAGAAATACATGAATCCTGATTTTGAACTCTAAATACAATACGTTCGATTGTGCCCACGTAGTCCTGTTTGGTATAAATTGTGTTTTTGGGGGATTCTTAATCCATATAACGGTTCAAATACTTCTAATTAACGCACTGGTGTCGCGATGGAGCCCGTGATGCAACAATTTGACATACATCCAGACTTTTTAACACTATCCTCCCTCAAGAAATAACGTTGAATCATCATATCTCCAAGTTATAAATAATGTGGCTTAATTTAAAACATTTCTCACATTGACTAGTGGATCTATTAAAGGTGACTTCATAATGAGGATAAACAACAGTTCATATGAACTCATCCAAATTATAATCAAAATCGAGCTCATTTAGGACTCGTGCTTTGCATTGAATAAATTTCCCAAAAGAACAAAAGCATTATGAGAACGAATAACATTTGATATGGCATCAGAATTTAAATTTTTCCGAAATATGTTTTTCAAATTTATTAGGAAATTCACTAAAATGTCATAGGTTAGTAGAAAAATCAGCATCTGTCCAAACTGCACCATTATTTGATTCACTCAACATATTCTCCTCAGATTTCTAAGCAAATTCGTCACAAATATGTGAATCATTAGGTCAAACTATATCTGATAAAATAACATGAGAAATCCGATAAGATATTAACTGAATAGTAGCCTTAGTCTCACAATGTTTCTGATATTTCATGTGATTCTAGACTGCAATATGACTCTATACCGCTTTTCGGAACTGTGGGGAGTAGTGTAACGTCGTGTACTATATTACACCTACATAGTTTATTCTAGTTTCTGGACAAGCCGATTCACCTATAATGTTGTGAGTCATATTTTGATCTTGTTAATTATTCGCTTATTGACCTTGACTATATTTTTTATATGAGCGCATGTGTATGCACATTTCGTACCTTATTCATCGCATGTCTGTCATTCATTTTTGTCTGACTATAAATGTTGATTAATGCTTGCTTAAATCGAGTTGGCTTCACAGCCAATCTCCAATACGCATTGTTTTCGCTTCGCTCTCGATTTGGCTTCCCAGTGCTCACTGCCTTCTAGCCCGTGTTATTTATCAATAAAAATGTAGTTGCTGCTTCCCTTTGTCTTCTGATATTATACACCGTTTACGATGATATAATAACGGTTATCGAGACTATCGATTAACGAAGCACTCCACTACAGAACTGTGGATAAATATAAATGATTATTGGAAGTACTCAATTCAATGAGATCGGAATTATGTAGGTTAGCATTAGTTCCAGAGCAATGAACAAGAGTATTACAAACTGACTGAATGTGCCCAATTTTACACACAGCATTTAGCACTACGAAATACACATGAATTTCATGAGTGAAATTTGCCATGTCAAATTGGTCATGACATTGCGGCATAAGGACCATATATTATTTCGTGCTGAAGGATAATGTTAGAAAGTCTACGGTTCAAATTCTAGATATCAGCGATTTCAATACACACAACCGACACGTTGATCATATACAATTCCAGGAACCAGATCAGTCCATTCCAATTTCAGCTGTCAATTCGCATACTAATGAGCAAATTCTAGATCATACAGAGTCTGTGTCCAATACAGAGTCTGACACACATACAATTAACCTAAAGAGAAGACATTCACTTGATTACACAAACTTAGATTTAATTGAAGCTGTGGTGATTGTGATGTTTGTATGAACTAATGACTCGTTTTGTACTCGATGTCTGCCAGATTTCGATTTTCATATATATTACGTTTGTTTGTGTTCATCTTGTCCTGTTTGGTTTAAATTGTGTCATTTCCGAGGTTCCCAGTTCATGTAATAACTAAATTTTTAATATCATAAAGAGCCAGAAAATAAGTCTCGGAACAGTTTTTTCGACCTATTGTAGCAAGCTCTTCCATATGAATTTTAGATACGATTGTTAATTTACCAATTTGCTGATGGTTCATGTATGTATAGTTTTCTAATTTTTAATGACTTAAAATAAAATAATTAGTCGTAAAAATTTAAACAATCTGACGAAACCGATATCTCTATGATTAAGATTATCATTTTGCATCTTTTTTTCAATTTATTAAGTTTCTTTGAGCCACTTGCAGTCAACAGTGTTTCGAAACACAGTTTTATGTGTAAATCTTTGTAACGCCATATAATCAGAACAAGTTATTTGAAAAATGGAAAATGCCTTAAATGTCTAAAGTTTCCCTGGTACAAAGTAAACTACTGAGAAAACACACGACAGCTGCCAATAAAACAGGATGGAAATATTGTCCGAAAGAAATCATCCTTATGAACAAACATTTTCAGTATACAAACAATACTTACTGCAAACAGTTGCACTACTAGGTAAATAATACATTATTACGAACAGTTGAAGTTCATGTAATAACGAAATGATATACGAAAGACAAAAGTTAATCAATGTCAAATGTTAAAGTTTCATAAAAGAATGCGAAATTCAAAATTTTGAAAACACAAGCATCGGGTAAATGTTTATAGGTACAAAAGTGGGAAAAACTTCGGAGTATACTAACAATGCTATCAAATTGAAGACTGACAGGGTTTTCATGGTATTCATTCTGTTACAAACATGGCAGTCCAAAGAAGTCAGATCTTTGATTGATTACTGTAACGGTAAAATGTTGATATGCTGGAATTGAGTTCAGTACTGTGTTGTCTTTATCGAGGTAGTCTTGTAATAACATTGGATCCTAGCAGCACGATCTGTGAAGCTGAACATACAGTAACTGAGAAAACTTACGCTAGCCGTTGAACACTTGGAAGAGGTCCGAAAAAGTGGACACATGAGGATTTATTCTTGATGGTATGGCTTGACCATGCAGGCGTGGTCATTCCATATTACCTTTCGGTCTTTATGCCAGATGTATTATTCTATCCCGAGACCAAATGTCCTCTTCACAGGTTCACGTAATAACTGCTTATCGGTACCACAGGACGAGTCTTTGAAGACAATCATGTGACTTCGAACCATTATCTTGTAAATAAGACAGTCACATTATGAATAGTACAAAATATTGGGCTAGACCCATTGTACAAGTGGCATAGATAAGTGCAGTTTTTCGGCCCAGACCTAAATCCTTCAGCTATTCTCCGGTGACAATGAGATATCTAACTAACCAGGAACCGTTATTATATTATCTCTCAGTGGGTTGGTATGTTTCTGCATCTCAGGAATCCTTGATATTAAAGACTCGTAATGAACTTGCTACTATAAGCGCGGTACATAGTGATGTTTTGGCATATTTGTGATACTTAGCCATTACTTCCTGCTCACTTGATGAATGAGTTGGTTTTGAAGTCATTCGGTTCAAAGTCACTGAGACGATTTTATAATTTACAGACGACCTTTGATCGATGCTTAAGTGGTTTCTAAGATACCTCGTTCATTTAATAAGGTAGAAATAAGGTTACAGATCAGTGTGAACAAGGGTTATAGTGAGACGTTTTCACTGTGAGCCGATATCGAATAGGGGTGAGTAGATTGAGCTTCAAATTTCAGGACTAACAACCCAAAGATCTAGTCGGTTAGTTTGTAAATTGTAGTCCTGTTTTCGTGAATCCGTCAAACATCTGCATGTAGGTGGAGAGGTAGATAGGTGCTAAAGGCACAATAACTCTCCAGAAAGATTTTTTGACAAGTGAGCTCTGTCGTACAAAGAGTTTAGCTAACAAACATTGAGTTAAAAAAATTTTCGATCCTGCCTCCTTGAAAAGAGTGAGCATCTATTCATTTAGTAGGCCGAGCTGAAACATTCCACAGAAAATGAGAACCCGAATTGTGAACGCTTAAAAGTGAGAGCATAAACGACGACAGGTAGACTGAAAATCTATCCTCATTCTGACTAAAATGCTCACTGGGGGTTCTTGTCGAACATCTATTGTTCATAAAAATATTGAGTGGCAAAGTTTTTGCGATCACTTTAATAGAATGCTATCTCCTAGGACGTACTATCTAGTGGTAAGTGAGTAAATTTTCAACGTTGCTAAAAACAGATAGCCCATACGAGTGCGGAGCATCTGGACAGAGTAATCAAAGATGGACGCACTACTACTAAACTGATTCACTCAATGACTATAGGCCTATTTTGGAAGGGTTGAAGCCGTCGTATCTCGGTTGTTAGGTTTCAAAGACCCAGGTTCTGTGAAACGGGTACTGAAGATCTTGTGAAAAGAATTATTGTATATCGAAAAGTAAATGAGAAAGGATAGATCGGTTAACACTACTTTGCTTTATAAATATTATGTAATTGTCGGTGGTGTGACAGCTACTTGTATAAAAAGCCTTACTGCATAAAAAATGACGGACTCACCTAAACTCGAATAAATTGAGACAATTCCAATGAGGACTTAATCATAAACCGAAAAATAGTTTGGTGACAGACATATGTAAAAACTTGGGAAAAGCACACTAAAGATAAGATTATGTACAATGTACAACAAAATAACAAGAAATAACACTCAAAGAGTGTTATCTGAAAGTTCCTTTAAGATGATCACTACGAGCAGAGTCCCCACATTTAGCCATTACACTTCCACTTTCTTGGAGTTGATGGTGGTAGAAATTAGTCATATGGTTTATTGGAAACAATATAAACCTATTACAGCACCTGTCCTACAATTGCATTCGTTTGCGATTAATTTCGCCCAGCTCTCCAGCTTATTTATTTAACAGACAGTGTTATACGAAGAGCAAAATCTTTGGGACAAATATAGTGATCTACTATTATGAAGAGAACGCGGTTGATGTAGTGGTAACATTTATTATTGTAACCAACTGTAGCAGTTATTGCTTTACCACACCTTTTGTTTAATTGTACCAAGAACAAACCTTTTCCGTTGTTTGCAACTGAGAACATACGCACGCACGGTAGTCTCGCCTGTAAAATTCGGCACGATCTCATTATTATTTCGTTACTACGAAATCACTAACAAATATATCCTAACTGCAATCTACAGCTGTCCTTTTAATATTTATAATACTGAGGGATTTAACTTGATAATTGGCATCTAATTGGTCTGTAGTGGTGATTATAATCAACTGCGACTCGACATATAATATTGAATAAAGCTATTAATAATAATACCACACATATTTAATATTGGTTTTCACGGTGATTGATATACGAAGCCTAAGGAATTATCTGAAGTCAAGCCATCATACGATAATGTCAAATAACAGGGGGCAGCCTCTCAAGGTACATAACAATGTTTCAGCCTTCGATGGAGAGCCTTGATCAGTAAAACAGAAGGATAAACTAAATAAGAATTTAATTTTACCCCGGAGAAGCAACAGGAGTATCAAGCAATTTACAGGTGTAATCTCGGATAATACACGCTGAATACAAACGTGATGAAATTAAGATCACACAGCGAAAAAACGATACGGTATTATATTATGTTTACAAAATGATTCTAATTTCCGGGTCACCATAAATTGTCGGGTTCATTCGGACTAGTGGGGTATATTGAACCGAATATTATGAAAGAGCACCATTGAAGGCCTGAAACTATATGTAAACGGCAGTAAGTGAACGGAAAGAAATCATCTAGCTTGCACCTGCTTCACATAAAGTTTTTGGATATTGAAACACTACTTCAACGGAGCAGATTTAAACGCTTGCATCCCTCAAGGTTACACTTGACTTCGTCTTGTAAGTTGAGTATGCTTAATTACGTTGAAATATAAGGAAGCATGAATCCAACACACTTGCTGTCAAATCATTGCTAAACGTTTTTCACGCATATAAATGAGTGTTTTTAGTCGGTTTAAAATCGTTAGTCACGAATTTTCTATAATTTTGCACCTAAAATGAGCAAAGTTACAAATATCATTATTGTTATCAAGGCCAGGATCATGATGTGTCAACTAATAGTTACCCAACATCTTTATGGCGCGCTGATTTAAGCCATATGAATTAGTGAGTCTCAAATCACAGTGTTGATGTTCATTATTCTATGTCTTCAGTGAGAAATACTTATCCAATAATAGCACCATGTTAGTGCTGTGTTAAAACGTTTCATTGGGTATTAGTATTCACTTCTGTTAGTCGTAGTATTTATTGTATAATACGATGAGACTATAATGTATATATGAGATTTAAGCGGTGCTATTGATTCTGAAATATTCCATATAATAGGGTCAAAAGAGGGTTATAAGTTAATGTGAAGAATTAAAATCAATAAATAGATGTTAGAGTTTTCATTACAAACTGACAACAACTAGAATAACAAAATGCTTTTTACCCATACGGAGAAGTAAATTTCGCACTCAAATCCGAAACTTGCTGTCCTACATCACATGGTGTGCATATAAATTATAGTCTTACAGTCATTTACTTTAGTCGTTATTATCATATCCTTGTCAACTCTTAATGTTCCCAAACCCTCTAATGCTTACAACACCAGCTCAAACCGTATTTCTAGTTGCTTAAAGTTTCCCAGTCGCCCCAATTAACGAATGCCCACCAAATGAAGAATTAATTTATTATTCACTCACTTGATCATTTCTATATACACTATCACTGCTTTAAAACACTGATATTCAAATCTCATGCATGCTTCCTACATTCAGACATATTCCACATCACTAAGGTAAGGAAACGAAAGGTTGTTCATTATACTTCTTTACTGTAAGTAACGATTTCAATCATGGAAGTTTTGATATTAAATTAAAATAAGTACCAACAATTTTGTCTTTCTCTTTTCGGTACGTTGCAGTTGATTTAATCTTCACATGAAGTTAACAGATACATGCAGCAAACTCTATAAACGCTCTACAACTCATTTCCCGGACCTTCAATACTATAAGTATGATTTCCGCAGAGCTACGGTTCTTAAAAATTCAGTGGTTGGAAAAGGTGATAGAACAAAAAGTAAATCATCGTTGTAATATCTGTAATCGTCGTGCCTTTTTATTTAAGGAGCTGTCTGTGTCGAAGAAATGTTAGCAATGTTAGCTTGCTTGAAAGAAAGTGATTTTGATCAACATCCTTGTACACAAGTGATAGACACATTCAATAGATGCGTTCATGTAATGGAGGTTGGTTTAAATCATACGGGGTTTAATTTATCCGTTTTTTATTTAGGATAAGCGGAGAGCAACTAGAGATGGACAAAAGCCAGAAATTGTATCACCTACTGACAGTTCTCGTAGACCATTTAATCGATTATCATCAAAACAAGTTACTGAACTTCTGAGACGTTTCCCTGAACCTTAATAATATTTTGGCTCACCGTTTGTACATTTGTGGTAACCATTCATAGTACTGACCTACATATTCTTTTTTCGTGAAAATATACTTTTTGCTTGTAAATTTATGTTCACTTTTCACCAGGTTTCGGAGCGTAGATATAACTTGAGTGGTATCCGAAGTCGTTAAGTGGTAGGTTTTGTGGTGATTTTCATTAAAAGGCTCTTTGTTTAGACATTAAGAATGAAATCAAGAATTGTGGTAAATGGTCATCAGAGTCATCAATCCCAAGTAGTACTCTTCAGGTTTACCTACTATCTCCATTTTTGATTTAACTCATCACGAACGTCCTTCTAGATATTATACTTTCTTCACTTAGCTTTTTATGGATCAGTCTCCATCTTGGAGATTCACTTGTCTACTTGGAGTACTTAGATGACATTTTCCTGTTTGAATACGTTGACGAAATTCGGCCTACTAAACGTCTTGAAAAACCTTACAAGAAAGTTAGGTTGCGTTTCTCTCCCTGTAAATACAAAATTTTCATTCAGGATTGGTCTGTACCAACGCCTAGATTGATTATATAGAATGGAGCAGCTGATTGCTATGAGCATTCCCCATACCCTGATGGCATGGTGTTTGTAAAGGTCTTGGTGTGGATTTAGAACGTTCCTCCGGCTTTTACAAACATGCCTCACTTGCGTAGGCGAAATTTACATTTACCAATCAAAGGACGAGTATACTGTACGGCAGTCTGCTCTGTTTCTCTCTATATATTTAAAACGGTGATAGAATGTGAAGGACGTTCACAAGTTACAAGTATTTAATAGTAAGTGTTTTCAAGACATTGCTCATGTATCATGGAGCCACCAAGTGAGCAGTGCTAGGGTTAGAAGTAGGATACTAGGTAAAGACAGCTTACCGGTTGACGAAAATGTGAATCTTCATCCACTGATGAAGCTAACATATTACATATCCCTAGCCTCATTCTATGAAACCATTGGCTGTTGGTCACAAAAGATTTCAACTTTCAGTCTGCAATGATTATTTTATTATTCTCAACCCTCATTAAATTTATGATTCAGTAGTGATACACGTTTGAAGTCGGTAATTTTGATTATGGTTGAAGATAATTAAGAAACAGTTTGGTGGCATTATAATTTTTGAGCGATGATAGAGTGACCTTGACAGCGTCCACCCACCCACTAGGGCTACATGAGGGTTATAAAGCAGTGTGGAGAATAAGGATTGTGATTTAAAATTGATGGTTGGGGCTAGGAATTAGATTTAGGGTCTTCACCACGAACTGACTCCAGCTAGAATGCCGAAACGCCATTCGGACAAATGGGTGAATTCTGATTGCTTCGTCCAACAGTTTAATCAGTTTTTACTAACATTTTTCTTTCCATCTACACTTAGTTGTTATGGAGAAGGCTTTTGATGATTGATTAACGAACTCTCAACTGTCAAAATTAATAAATAGAATGCTTATCGATAGATGAATGCAATAATCTGGTGTGGGCGAGTGATGTCTGTTCATGAGAGCGTGTTACTGGCCTAAACCTATGAATGTTTAGGAATCAAAGACAATATCACTATTCAGATCAATGTTCTTTTTCTGTAGCAAAACAACATGTTTATGCAGAGTATAAACACAAAATAAACATAATAAAATGTCATAGGCGATCAAAGGAAATAAGCTAGTAGGTTACTCATTATCCAGTCAATCAAGACCTGACTGTTAAGTCTAATCTTTGGGCATCGTATTATTAGTAAGCATTAAAGATATCCCTCCATCTAAGCACTTTAGGGGTCGGGCTAAGTTTTTGGACGGGATGTAAAAGTCATTTAACTGATTGCAATGATCAGTTGTCATATTTTACTAGGTTGAAATAGTTGCGTTCTGTATTTATTAGATGTTTAGCTACTACTTACAAGCGACAGATTAAAATGTACTAGATATGTTCGCGGATCAGTAGTAGATTATTACCTAGTAGTGTTATTAAAGATTAGTATAATCTTTATGCTCTATCGATATGAAATAGGTAATCAGCTGTTTCAAACAAGTTATCTTTTCAGCGGTTTTGTTTTGTAGCAAAAGCGTTATTGATGATGTCACATTCTTCTTTCTAGATAGCAATGAGGGTCAAGGGATTCGTTATTAGTTTAGTTAGAAAACGATATCCATAAATTCAAAATTGACGATGTGACTTATATCGATAATTATGTTTAGTTGTACACTTCCTATACGCGAGCTCAAACAAGCTACTTGAGTGAGAAAAAAGTTGTACTGAATAAATCGAATCAAAATACGTCTGTAGATCCGCCCATATGTATCTGCGTATATAATTATCTTTTAGAAGATCGAGTCATATTTCCAACCAATTTTATGCGTCTTATTCCTTGGGAAAAGAAGCTGAATTTCGATCAGTGATATGCACTTGTCATTTGATCGATGTTTGACTAAACCGAGGTACCAAATTATGGATACGGTTAGTTGTAATTATTAGTTTCCCCATTGTTGTAAGAGCGTTTATTCTTTAGTAGTGTCTTAATTCGCATTATTTTGTGTAATCTTTAGAAAAACCGTTTCACTTTACTGATTTTAGTGATTCGATGTAGCAGTTGGTAGGCTACTCTGTTCGACTTAAGTTTTGTGCCTTTTGATACTTTTCAGGGTATATCTTCACTTTTAGGAGAGCTGATTCTCTCAATGGGGATTGATTCCATATAACCCAGTTTTAGAGTCTGAGGCGTTACCAATAAGCGGTTTCGGGGATGACTGATGACTTATAAGACTGATCTATTTATATTGGTCACTGAGTAGCGACTAATATTTGTCTAGTTCTTTGTGCTGATCAAATTCTATCTGTTCACCTGTAATTTAGCCACTTGTTTATGTTGCTTGATAACTTATTTCTGATCATATAATTATTCCTGTCAACCTATGTGAACTTCATTTATTACTGATGTTATTCCCTCAATATCATTTTACTGGTACAAGTACAAGTTCCATGCTGGTCATTTCCAGATTTACGGAAAACCCTAAATTCGTTGTCTCAACCCATCAAAATAGACTTGCGTTAAAATCGATTGCTTTCTCTGATTTTTAATCCGGACAGAGAATTTTAGAACCCGATGAGAACTTACTCATATCTTTTTGTTTTTATTATGAGAACTGTAAAACACAAATTTTTATATTAAAATATCCTACTTTTAACAATTTAAGTAGTTTGAAAAGATCGTTTGAATTCAATCCGCGAGCCGTCAGCTGATTTCAGAAGCAACCAATAGGTTGGATTTCTCTTAGGCTAAAACTTTAAAGATCATGTAATGTATTCTTGATTGAGAATCAATTATCAACATCCTGATAGTTTTGTTTTCTGTGTCCGAATCCTTTTTTTTATTTTGTAAACTTTATTTTAAGCTTAATTTTTCATCACTAATTTGTATCACAATTCCTAGTATTGGCGATGGTTGGAAGAAAGATAGAGGTGGCCAAACCAAAACGTGGCATCAGTGCTTCAAGTCACTAACTTCTAGTCTGAGCCATGTTGGTAGATGCAGACTACTTAGTTGGGGTCCGCGCGACTATCGTAACCAATGGTTAGAGACTCTGTGTGATATGGTTCAGAATCGATCACAATGGCATAGGTGTATACACTCTTTATCTTCCCTTAAACCTTGAGATTAAAATTGCTTTGTATCTGTCTTTCTTCCTGTACTTTATCTTTATATACGATCCTTCTTCCATATATTACCGCCACTAAATTAACTATCATGAATTCGGTGTTCATCTTGTTGTGCTAATGAGGTATTGCATCTTGGACTGATGCATATATGTGCCTGGTCCTACGTTGTAGCTGACTGACTGGTAACAATGCCAATTTTCATATACGTAATTTTTGAGAAGTTTCAACCTCTGAGTACTAAGACAATCCTTACTTCGAAATAAAACATCTTATAGCTTTTTATGTTTATGGAACGATTTAAAATCACTTTTCATATACTACTTAGGCACTATGTAATTTTGTTAGCACAGTTTTGATTTCTATAAATCAAGATATAAAGAGCTGGTGGTACTACACAGTTTCCTAAACCAAAGTGGATGGAGGGTGTCTAAACCTGCTAATTATTAGCTATAAGTTGAGCTCCTTAGCTACTGAGCTACAATCCCAGTTAAAGTTAGTTAATTTAATGCAAATAACTCATTTAGTAATTATAGGTTTGTATCCTCGGCTTCGAGCTATCATTATTTTCATTATGAATAATAGTGATACTACTTGTCTATCTAAATCAAAGTAGATGAAGCGGGGTTTAATTATGCGATTCTCTGGTGGTTAAAATCTTTATACCTTTAATCCAAAAGTCGTTGGACAATTAATGATTCACGATTATTCATTCCTACTCGACAAACAGTATTTCTGTTAAATATATATTACTATACGATAACATCACTTCTGTATTAATGCATACTGGTTTTTCAGTTTGAATTATCAATTCGATAAGTTTCTTAATTTTCACGTTACCTTCAGTATTATTTCAAAGAAATGATTACTAAGTAAAAAGTCTAGTATATAACACTTTGGAATTTCATGGTGTTTGTGTATAATTAATGTTATATACAGTTGAAATCATGAGTCAATTGAAGCTAGAACACCATGGAAAACCTGGAAGCACTGAACGGTCGTTTCGTTCTATTGTGGGACTCCTCAGCAGTGGGCAACCATGATCTCTCCCCGCGAGTTCCGAAACCAGGACCTACCAGTCTCACGCGCGATCACTTAACCGATAGACCAGTGAGCCGGTGTCCAACAGTGTTAATGTCTAACTTCAACCAATTACTAAAAAAATATCCACAAAAAACCCCCTTATAATTAATATTGTTTAAAAAGTTTATGATTAAAAATAAACAATTATTACACAATTATAATTTTAAGTCACATTTATTAAAACGATATAGATTAGTTATTGATCAATGATACTGTTACTACTACCACTACTACTACTTTTAATAATAATAATGGTAATAAATATAGCTACCCCCCCCAAATGCCTTGGTACGGCCAAGAGTGGGGAGAGTGTACTCTCCTTCCACGCGTATATAGCCTCTGTCAGGGAAGTCCCACTCACTGCCTTCTCACACCAGTGGTGTTGTTTACGAAATTAAGAGGACTTTACGAAATTAAGAGGACAAGAAACGAATGTCCGGCGCTTTAACCGGGTCGGTGGACACAGAAAGTTCACCTATAGGGGATTTTGTAAACCCTGATTCCAAACCAATCGTGTACATGGGCTCCAGTATTCTGAGGGAACAAACGGTGTATGAATCAATCGTTGGTCACCGTCTACCATGGAAATGCATCTCCTCACGATGCTCCACTGCCTTGTGGATCAGACCTTTAGGTCAGAGGCTCCGGGTGTGGTCCTCTAAGTAAACCACCTGCTTCAGTTTGGGCACCTGGGAAGTATCACAGCCCTCACACAAATCGAATGAGATTTGTGTGGCGCATATATATCTGATGCCCCTTTATAACAATATTTATGTGTTTAAATAAATAATCATGAGTGAAAAAAAGATGGGACAAATAGTTTTTCGGAACAAATATTTCATCTGAAAATTCAAATGAGCACTTTTAACAAATTAGTTCATAAAAAGTGGATGTAACTTCACTAACTAGAAGACTTTGTTCTGGTTGTACTTTTACTAACTGAACTGCCTCTATCATTATTATCATTTCACTATCATACACTCATTTCTGTTCGTTGTTGTTCCCCTTTTTTCTTATACACACCTTACATTCTTTATCTCTTCACATTCACATTGTTATTGTATGACGCATATGTATCTGGTGTCCTTTTGTACCAATATTTACGTGTTTAAATAAATAGTTCAATCGGAAATCGATCAAATAATAATGTAGTGACCGATAACACAGGCGAGGACAACGAAATATAAAATCTAAGAATCATACAGTGAATAATTCATTTGCAAAAAGTCAATCAATTGTCTCAGAATTTAATGTTTCTTGGCTCCCATACTAATCACCCTCTTTTCTCGTTTCCTTCTCTTTGATCTTCCCAACCTTCTACCATCAGGTATTCCACTTTCGGTTGATGATACACACTACTTACATCTACCGAAATCAGTAGCATACACCGCAATAAATGCATATGATTGGCCACTTAAGTAACTTTTATTTTTAAAAGAATGAAACATACATTTCTGCTGGCTTATATATATATATATATATATATATACCTATCGATTCATTCAGTTAACAAACTTCCTTTTTCATTCTCAATCTTTTCCACCAAGTGGCTGGATGTTTGAGAACGTTAATCATTTATTTTATTAGTTGGATGAAAGATGTATTGATTATAGGGTTGGTCAATTTAAATCGTAGTTATGTTTATAAGGAGGTATTTATCAGCCTTAACTACCTGGAAGATCTCGTCTTTACTGTAAAATTATAGTTTTCAGTTTATAAGATCAAAAAGTATGATTGTATTTTGCCGTCAATATTTCGGATTATGTTAAGAAATAAGCTTGGTAATTGTTGGATGTTTTATCATCGTTTATTGACATAATTAATAGTGTAGTGAACAAGAACACGACTGGGGATAATCGAATGTATCTAAGCACAAATTACAAACTATCTCACTAAATTCGAATAACCATACAGCAAACAATTAATTTGCAAAATAACAATCAATTGTCTCAATCTCGATTGTTCATTCTGTAAATATCAGTCCATCTTCTCTGATCTCATTATTCTTGCATTTTCATACCGATTGCGCTTCGTTTTTGTTCTTTCCTTATCGATCTTCTGCCAAAATACATTCTACGCCTGACCCCCACCATATACTACTTATGTGCATATAAGTAACCCACACCACAATATCAGTGATTTAGCTTTTTTATAACTAATTACTGCACTGCTACTTCACATCAAATACAGACAATCGATCTCATAACTAAAAATACACACTTTTTCATTAGCATGATAATAATCGTATTGAAGCTTAACGGTTTGTTGTGATATATGATGTCTGTACTCTAGAAAAGTGTACTGATCTAATGACTATTTGTTCGTGAAGTGAGTGAAGAGGTAACAATTTCTGCAATCAAACCCGAATTTCAACTTATTGAATGTTAACGGAAATGTAGCAGTTGATTAAGTGAAATAATATTACCACTTGTTCATAGAGAACTGCTCAAAAATGGCATGTATGTGGATTATTTATTCTAATAATGACTGATAAATCCCATCAAATATCTGATTTTGTTATGACTTTATAAAAGAAGGCCGTTGCCAATTCGTTATGATTTCATGTTCGACTTTTATCACTTGATTTATCCATTAATCGGAATACGACTTTTCTAATCTTAATACTGTGCCAAATCAATGACGTTCGACCAGTATGAGTAGTCTAGCGTCCTTATTGGTCTCTTGTCCACCTAACCCTTCCAATCGAGTCAAGAACACCAATTACAGCTTTTGCTATGCGAATCATTTATTTCAAGCATACCTGGTTTATATACCAGACAGACAGACCGCATTACATTATAAAATAGAAAATAATATTTGTACAGGATCAAGCCAAATGTGGTTGTGAATATGGGATACAATAATCAATAAATTGAATATAATTTCAGGACAATAATTCGTATAATAATAACTCATAGATCAAAATGAAGCTTATAATAAGATGAATATAGATATACATAATCTAGTTACTCAATAGTTAAACAATAAGAATATATATAGAATAATCGTCCATTAATAGGTCCCGGAAGTTACCTGTACTTACGTCTTCACTAGGATATAACAGATTTGATATCAAATTCAGACAATTAAGTTATTGGTTGTTTTTGAAGTTGGGTATGGTAATCCCTCGAAACACAGATTAACTTATATTTTGAAACTGAACTGGTTGTGACTTGAAAGCTACTCTATGAATGATGCGCGCCTAATTTATGTTACCGGTATACTCTCAGATCACTTCAGTCATATTTGGCCCAACTCATTCGATGAGAGAATAGAGAAAAGTGATCATTTTACCGGAGTGCTTGTGCTTTCTTCTCAAAAGGCAGAATACCACTATACAATTTGTTGGGATGTACAGTTTGTCCATGACTTTGAAAAACAGCGAATTAACATACTGAAGGGAATCTATTACACCATTAAAGAGAAAAGGACAGTTCAAGGAAGAATATGTAATACATCAAAATGTTAGGAAACTGAAGAAGTAATTTTGCTGAGTTTCTATTTTATAAATCTACGCCAAATAAAACAAAAATAACTTTTAATGCATTAAAGGCTTACAGCGAGACTATACTTTATGGACGACCTTTGAACGAATCTTAAATGACTTCGAGAAATATTAGCCAATCAGAAGACAGTATACGGTAGAAATATATTATACAAAACTAAAAAAGTTAAAGCGGATACTATTCTTTTACGTGGCTCAAAAACTTCTCAAGGTCAGATATAGGTTTAGAAGTTCTAAAATCATAGTGCATACGGTACAGGAACTCATCCATATTGCTCCATAGTAGTCGGCCTCTGGAGCCATGATAAGGTCTCAAAAATTCTTATTGTTGGTGCATGTTGGTTCCTAACTCGTTGGAAATGTTAGGGTTCGGGTCTTAACCTTAATCGTGATTGAGCGAAAAAAGTCATTTGAGTACCACAGTCACAAGTATAGAAACTTCCTAATAATTCCTTCTCTTGTAGACGCTGAATTATTACGTCTTCTCTAAAATCCGCTGTAAACCGATCGTACGTAAGCATCAGGTACCGAACTTAGCGCCGTGACCTTGAAAACCCGCGAAAGCTTCTGATTGGCTCGTCCATGAAGTTTAGTCCCGTCAAGGCTTATTTTTCGGTCCAGACCACATTATCCCTAAACCTTCCAACATCAAAAGCGCAATGGTACAAACATAAACCAGTAGTCTAAACATCATACAAAACAAGTTAGTGGGTATATGGGCTCAATAGCTGAGCAAATAATGCATTAATCGTTTGCAACGAAAGTTATAAGGTCAAAGTCTTATTCATAACATAAACACTAGACTGTATTTAAGTCCACCTGGTAAGCCCGTAGTAGGACAAAACCCACTTCTTTGATTCCACAGCCAGCTACAATTAATGTATTTCAAATATTCTTCTCCTTAAGCTAAGAAGGATTGATTGTAGCCTTAAACAACAATGGTAAGATTTAAACAATCAATTCCTTTCCTTAGTTTATAATCTGAAAGTAATCATAATTACTGTTGGTTACAGTGCATGTAATGAAATCGGTGTTCAACTATGTATGTAATCTCAAACTAATTCATTTGTAGTAAGTAACTGTGCTTGAATTCAATTAACATTTCTGTTTTTAACCTTTGTATCAGTCAATAGACACACTAACATACCTTTGAACATACAGTGTACCACCGTACATCAAACGAAAAAACAAAATACCGAGACTTTATTTATTGTATTCTTCAACTAGGCGAATATATGAATCAGTTTACAATTAATGTCTAGAAAAGTTTCCGCTTTTATGTTCCTTTCTTTTCATCTATCTATCTCACCTGTGACGGAGTTAAAATATAAGATAACCGTTTTTAGTTAATTAAAATTTGGTGGAGGATTGAAGTTAGCATTCTTTAATGAATAGTTTTAGGGAGTTAATTCTCCTATCATCTAACTACTTTGAACAATATAAGTAGTATTAAGCTATAACCTACTAGATAACTTATGTGTTTCAATATATTGAATTTTTGATTGAATTGTATTTACGATATCAATATATCCGTGTCTAAAAAAGGTAATCTAGTGATGAAAAGATGATGAAAATTATCTCGTATGTATTCAATTTCATCATAAAATTTATGATCGTTTTACTCTGTGTTATGCTAAGTGAATAGGGATACATACAATTTAAAAGATTCACGGTTTGTGTGTATACATATATATGATATAATCAGAAGGGGTTTTCGTGGAGATTTTAGTAATTTCATAGAAGAATTCATGATCTAACTGAAGATAGACCACCATGGAAAATCTGTAAGAACTGAAAGGCCGTTTCGTCCTATTGTGGGACTCCCCAGCAGTGAGTATACACGATCTCGCCCCGCGAGATTCGAACCCAGTACCCATCGGTCTCCCGTGCGATCGCTTAACCTCTAGACTACTGAACCGGCATCTAACAGTGTTAATGTCTAACTTCAACTTATCCACAAAATTGAGCGGCAAATCCACCATTGTCTCGCGAGTGCGGGATCTTGGATGCGCACTGCTGAGGAGTCTCATAATAGGACGAAACGACCGTCCAGTGCTTCCAGGTTTTCCATGGTGATCTAGCTTCAATTGACTAATGATTTCAACTATGAAAAAAAGTAATATTGACCAAAAATTGCAATGAGCTAAAAACACAATTTTGCCTTTTATCCTGTCATATCATGTTTCATCTTAATTCAAAATCGTCAGCTGGACGAACCTGCTTCCAGTGTTGACGCTCACACAGAAACCCAAATTTTTTAGTCATTTTACGGAGGAAAAAAATACCCGCTGATGGTCTGTTGTTTCATCTTCTAACATTTGTTAATTCGAAGGTTGGTAAGTGATGTTATTCATTCGGTGAATAGATGTCAATTTGTCGTACAGAACATATATGAAGAACAGTCGGTTAAATACGTAGATCACTGACCTCCCTGATAGCATAAATGATCGTGGCACTGATTTCATCTGAATTAAATCGCCTGATATTGTCCTATTTTTGTGAATTTAAAATGGATTTCCAAAAAAACTAACATAAGTAGATAATTACTTCATCCTTGCATGATACTTTTCGGAATACAATGGACAGCTTGCTTGCAACTAGACGATTTGGACTTCTCAAATTAACTGGCCCTTTTATTCCACACATACGAACAAATGCAGGTGCAGAAAACCAGTGCGGCATCAGCTTCTGCATTAGTATGTCTCAATATACACAAGGGCAAGAGCAAGATCCCAAAGTAGAACACGGAGAACAGTAACACAATTTCACTTGATGAAGAAGCACTGGAAGAGGTTGGATCTTTCA
Organism: Schistosoma mansoni; assembly: GCF_000237925.1. NCBI lineage: Eukaryota > Metazoa > Platyhelminthes > Trematoda > Strigeidida > Schistosomatidae > Schistosoma > Schistosoma mansoni. Next base: position 12,822,280 of record NC_031500.1, on the reverse strand, counting down.
CGTACCCGGACAGCATCATCGATAAACGTGAAAGACCTGATGCAAGTGTAAAGGCAAGGACAGCATTCCTACAGTTGAACAACTCAAGGAACTTAAAACAACTGTCTGCAAGCTAATATCAAAGTCACAATCTTCAATGCGAACGTCAAGACTGTTAGTTCTGCTGCATGGAGCTGAAACTTCGAGAGTAACTACAACCATCATCGAAAATGAACAAGTACTTATAAACAGTCACCTACGCAAGATACTCAATATCCGTTAACCGACAGCCATCAGCAACAGTCTACTGTGAGATAGAACAAGCCAGGTTCCAGTTAGGGAGGAAATTGGGAAAAGACGATGATAGTGGTGGATGGGTCATACATTGTGGAAATCATCAAAACACCTCATGAATCAAACACTTACTTGGAATGCTGAAGGGAAACAGAAAACATGGAGACCAAAGAACACACTGAGTCGAGAATCGGAAGCAGACATAAAAAGGATGAATAACAACCGAAAAGAACCCGAAGGGATTGTCCAGGATAGAGTTCGACAAAGAATGCTGGTAGGCGGCCTACGCTCTTTCATGAGGGGTAACAGGCGTAGATAAGTAAGTAATAAGTTAATTTCATAAAACTTTGTTTTATGAATTCAGTTGGTGAATTTATTTAAAAAGCTTTCGAACGGAATGTGAGTTCATGTTGTTTTACATTTCAACCTGTTATTATTACTCTGTACAAAGTATATACATTTACAAAACACATTACCTGAATATATATACAGTATCATAAAACACTAGATAACAACTGTATTTTCTAAGTATGACTAGTCAAATAAGGATGAGTTTGTAATCCATTTTCTATTATATTATCGATATATACTAACTTTAACTGGTACAACACAGATTGGTTCATTTTCCACTTCTTTATTTTAATACTCGACATTTATAGAATAATACACTGATGATTATGATAACAGTGGGCATTCATGATTCCGCCTCACGAGCTTCGAACCCAGGACCTGCCAGTTTCGCGCGCGAACGCTTAACCTCTAGACCACTGGGCCGGCCGGCATCTAACGGTGTTATTGTCTAACTTCAACCAATCTACGAAATTGAGCAACCATTCACCAATGTCATCAGTGAGTTGAAATCTCACAATAGACCTGGTTGAACTCAACTGATTATTGCTTTTCACTAGAACTCCAGAAAATACCTCATGGAGCCAGTGCTTCTAGGTTTTCCATGGTGGTCTAACTTCAAATGACTCATGATCTGAACTATTAACATTACTATAATATTCACAAAAACCCCTTCTGATATTAACAATAGTTAACTTCACACTTCTAGTAGTAGACGTTAATTTATGTTTTCTTTCTCTTTTTCCTTTACCTGTAATATCATTCACATTAATGTCGTTAAACTTACCGCTGATTAAAAAAACTTTTTTTTCCCCAAAATATTTATATTTATGTCTAGACTGATAAAAATGAAATGATAATCATAACTACTATTATCATGAATGTACACGTACACACACACACACCAACACAAAATTGATTAAATACACTTTCCAATGAATGATTTCAGTAGTCATTTAAAGATCCCCATCTTATTTCAGTAATCTCTAAAAGAATGTATTGTTGTACTTTATAAAGTATACACTTGATTAAAGTATTATATATATATGAATGTAAATGTTTATCATCTTACATTAGGATATGCTTAAAAGAAGAAATAAGTAGTATGTACTGTACATTTCACTGACTGTATATTAATTATTTGTTTGTTTATATGAATATCCTTAAAGATGCTTAAAGATCTATGATACTCTTGTCTACTTTAACATTTAAACAAGAACCCTCCCCCCCGAAGACACACACACACACAATAACTTCATCATTTGGAATAAATCCAAATCAAAAAATGATGAATAACTTTCAATTTTATATTGAATTTTGATTGACGGATCATTTTATCTCATTAACAAAACACACATACACATACATACATGCTCATCTCTGTCTATGGTAAATTTATATAGAAATAGATAAACATTCAATTAAATGTTTATATCTTCTATTCAATAAACTGTAAACATATCTATTTCATTAAGAATTTCTTTACTTTCATAATTGAAAGCATGAATCAATTGAAGAAAGACCACCAAGGAAAACCTGAAAACACTGAACGGCCATTTCGTCCTATTGTGGGACTCCTCCTTGACAGTGCGCATTCACGATCTTGTCTCGCGAGATCCAAACCCATGACCTACTAGTCTCGCTCCAGAGCACTAAACCGATAGACCACTATGAACATACTGAAATATCCGCAAACCCTCCCTTCTAATTTCTTTACTCTTAGAAATTAGGTAGGGTATAAATTTGAGAATCAATTTATTTCATCATTCTATTTATCTACTACTGAAATTAAATGATAAATCATGTATGAGCATATTTTGATCTTGTTAATTATTTGCTTATTAACCTTGACTACCATTTTATATGAGCGTATGCGTATGCACACTTCGTATCTTATTCATCATATGTTTGTCATTCATTTTTGTCTGCTATAAATACTGATTAACGCTTGCTTAAAATGATTTGGCTTCCCCGCCATCTTCAATACGTGTCATATATGCTTCGCTCGCTTACACTTGCTCATGTGCTGACAGCCTTCTGGTTTACGTTATTTGTCAATGAAAATGTAGTTGCCGCTTCCCTTTGCCTTCTGATATTATGCACCGTTAAGATTTGTACCATAACGGTTATCAGGGTGAACGATTAGCGAAGCACGGCACTACAATAGCTTAACAGAACAATAATAAAAAATTAGTCAATAAAAATGAACTGAAACCTTCATATCGTTGACCTTGAAAATAGTTTGTACTATAAATTAATATTAACTGATGAGTCGTTTCAAGAAATTATGGAATGTAGAACTCGTCACTGTTGTATATCCAAAAGTTTGTAGTTAATGACAGAATACAAGAATTTCACAGTGAGACTAATAATTTGGAGTGTGGAATATGAAATGATGTGCTTTGTGAGAGATAAACGAAGATTCAGTAGGATGTTATCAGCGTAATCTTATTATGCCGGGTGTTAGATGTATTTTATCAATGGGGATGGATGACAGTGATGTTGCCTAAAAAAAGTTGACAGAAGCAAGAGACATAGTCCACTGGATTCTGAATCAATGGTTGAGAGATATAACGCCATTACCATGATACCTGGATGAAATGATTAAAATCCTGAGAGTAGTATTATGTATTTACTAGTGATCAGTCCTAAATTAGGATGAAAAAGTATCTGATGTTCCCTGACTTTCAACCATTCTGTAGACGATGTCGTCCCATGTTGAAAATTATATCTGAATTAAACTTGTTTCCATAGCTCAGCCAAATGTTTTAGAAATGTTATATTCTCAGAGCTGGATAGTTTGGTCTCGAAGCTTTCATTGTCTTTCTGGATAATTTTACTTAAAAAGAAGAAAACTATTGAAATTCGTGTAATTATCTATCGTTGTGCTGATAAGGTATAGAAGTTTATGCTGGCGCTCATTTGCATCTGACACGCAGTTGATTGTGACTAACTGAATGCATGAATATTGTTTATAAGTTAAAGCATAACTCACTTTATTATATCTAGTGTGTTTCAAGGAACACAGCTCATCATAACATATCTAATAAAATATATTTCAGGCGTAGAAAGATTTCCAATTGTACTTCTACATGTCGTTTAGCTTCCTACTTTTCAAAATATACCCAACGGGCAAGGTGTGATATTTGATAATACAACTTTTCCAGCAGCTCCCTCTGTCTATGAGAAGAGAGTATCATGTGAGATTAATGGGAAACGCCTGATATTTTACCCCCAACCCAGCTATTAGTTTGACTTTTCTTCAATACCTTAAATTTTCAGTTATTTACAACAATTTTTCCATCTCCCAACAAAAATCATCATGTAATCTAGATGACTAAATCATAGTTTATCAGCTAAATATCTTCACAGATTATTCATTCCCTATAACTAACATTCGATTTCCTCTGTGCTGTGTAATTAAAACGTTTGACTGGGATCTTTACAATATATACTACGGGTGAAATTAACTTCCAAGCAAATAAAACCTAATGCATATCTGATCGACGAGTTTAGTTAGAATAAATAATATGATTAATGATACATTTGTTCCATTCGCATACTTTAGAATACATTTTCTCCTTCATTTAGTATCATTTACTTGAATCTTCCAATTGGTGTTTAGGACTGCAATTGATCAGTCTCTTATTGGCATATATACATACTGTGTGTGAACTTAAATTTCATCCCATTGCACAACCAATTATCTATCAAGACTCATTAGCTAAGTGGATAACCCGATGGCGTTTGAGGCGAACAACACTGAGTTTGAGTCCCAGAGTGAACATCAACTCTGGGATGCAAGCACATCCAGTCGTCTATCTGAAGAGTCCCAGATAGGACTAAACGCGCGTCCAGGATCTCACTGCTAGCCATTATCCATCATTGCCGAAATTTTCTTCTTCTTTCAAAGATAAAAGAGCACTGAATAAATAAATAATGAAATCAAAAATAAACTTGCAATTTTCATCAATGAATCACATTGTCAATAATTGTCTTCGAACTAACCACTCTATCTTTTTTCTACGTATAATCATTTATTTATTTATTTAAACACATAAATATTGGTACAAGGAATCACCAGATACATATGCGCCGCACAAATCTCATTTGATTTGTGTGAGGGCTGAGATACTGCCCAGATGCCCAAACTGAAACAGGTGGTTTTCTTAGGGGACCACACCCGGAGCCTTTGACCTAAAGGTCTAGTCCACAAGGCAGTGGAGCATCGTGAGGAGATGCAGTCTCATGGTAGCCGGTGACCAACAACTGGTTAATACCTCATTTGTTCCCTCAGAATACTGGAGCCCATGTGCACCATCGGTTTGGAATCAGGGTTTCTCAACTCCCCTAGGTGAACCCTGTGTGTCCACCAACCCGGTTAAAGCGCCAGACATTCGCTTTCTGTCCTCTCAATTTCGTAAACAACACCCCTGCTACGAGAAGGCAGTGAGTGGGACTTCCCTGATAGAGGCTATATACGCGTGGCCGTGTGAGAGCATTTTTCGAGGGGGAGAGCGGACTCTCCCCACTCTCGGCCGTACCAGGGCATTTGGGTGTACGTAAAATCAGCTATATCCTAATTAGAAAAAAATTCAGTTGATTTTACAGGGATACTAGTAATTATGACAATGAAATGCAAAAGAAATCCCTACATTTGATCCACACAAATAATTAAACAAATAAAAATTTCAAAAAAAAATGAACAAAGATATTTCTCTTTTTTAAACCTGTTCACTAATTAACTTTACCTTTATTTTCTTATATTCGTCCTAATGAATCAATCAACTTATTAGTAATCAATTAACAATTAAGATCATGAATCGATGAATATTAGGTCACCATTGAAAACCTAGAAGCATTAGACGGTCATTTTTGTCCTAGTATGAGATTCCTCAACAGTGTAAATTCATGATCATGCACGCACGATTCAAACCCAAGACGTTAGGTCTCACGTGAAACGACTGTTCAGTACTTTCAAGTTTTCAATGGCGGTCAAACATTTTTTTTGATTCATGATCCCGATCAAAAACTTAACAATTTCTACGACTCTGATCTGATAACTAAGGATTATGTGAACTATTTTGCACTTGTTATCGATTGTATATTTCAATGATTCATCACTATTTATACATATATGATTGTAAAAACTTACAGACGATAATTTTTATCCCAAAATATATTTGTTATGACGAATATACCTTATAGAGTAGACCGAGGTTATACTCCATGCTTTGTGTATTTGTGTATGACATAGTGTATATTAATAGAATACATTGGCATTTAGCCAAATATATATATTGAATAAAAGGATCCTACTGATAACAATACTGATGACGAGTATGATGATGATGATGATCAAGTCGTCGACTACATATGTATGTATGTATGTATGTATGTAGGTATGTATGTATGTATGTATGTATGTGTGTATATGCACACACGAAACAAAGTAAGAAAAGAGAGAAAATTGTCAAGAGAAAAACGAATGTCAAATACTCAGTGAATAATTGCCATGTCATTATTTTTTTTATTTTTTTTTATTGTTTTGACTAAAAATAATAAAAATTTCAGATAAACATATTTAATTTATGATTCCTTTTTTGAATTGTGTCAAATATCAGTATTGTTATTACTGGTGAACTTGTGATGACTACGGCGTGCCTGAGAAGATAGTCAATATCATACGGAATTACTATGACGGTATAAACTATAAAGTTGTGCATGAAGGAAAGTTGACAGACTCGTTCGAGGTAAAGACCGGTATCTAGCAAGGTTGCTTACTCTTACTCTTCCTCTTTCTCCTGTTGATCGACTGGGTTATGAAGACGTCAACATCTAGGGGGGGGGGGGGAAACATGGGATACAATGGATAGCTAGGATGCAGCTGAACGATTTAGACCTCGCAGATGATCTGTCTCTTCTATCACGCACACAACAACAAATGCAGGAGAAGACGACCAGTGTAGCAGCAATAGGTCTCAACATACACAAAGGGAAAAGCAAGATTCCCCGATACAACGCAACATGCACCAATCAAGTCATACTTGACAGAGAAGCTGTGGAGGATGTAAAAATCTTTACATATCTGGACAGCATCATTGATGAAAACGGTGAATCTGATGCAGATGTGAAGACCTGGATCGGCAAAGCAAGAGCAGAATATTTTCAACTGAAGAACATCTGGAACTCAAAACCACTCTCTGTCAACCAACACCAATATCACAATTTTCAATACAAATGTCAATACAGTTCTACTGTATGGGGCGAAGACGTGGAGAACTACGAAAGCTATCATCCAGAACATACAAGTGTTTATTAACAGTTGTCTACTCAAAATACTTCGGATCCGTTGACCATACATTATCAGCAACAAGCTACTGTGGGAGAGAACAAACCAGATTTCATTGGAGGAAGAAATCAGGAAGAAGTGGTGGAATTGGATAAGACACACATTGAGGAAATCATCCAACTGCGTCTCACGACAAGCCCTGACATGGAATCCTGAAGGCCACAGGAGAAGAGGAAGACCAAAGAACACATTACGCCGATAAATGGAGACAGAGAGGAATCAACAAAAGTTTGATAGAATTAGAAAGGAAGGTTTGCGAATGCTGGTCGGTGGCGTGTGCTGCATTGGGGTAACAGGTGTATGTAAGTAAGTAATTGTAGTGATAGAGAATTCAGGCGGAGAAGGTCAGTTTATTATATAATTCAAAATTACAGAGTTCTTTTGTAAAATGTAAAAAATCACATAATAAATACTTCATGTACAAATGTTCCATCAACTGTATTAAACTCTGTCGTTCCTTCATTGTTATAACAATTACTCGTTTTTTACATTCTTGTTCTCTTCAATTCGATCTACTTAACTTTCTACTTCTAGGCATTCTACATTTGATTAGTGTCACATACTACTTATATCTACAGACAACTAACATAAATTAAGAACCTTGCAACCGTATTGACACAAACTGAATGAGAGCTTTTTTTTAAAATCTATCAGCTGTCACTATCTGGTGTTACTTTGGTCTGTTTAATTTAAAATCCGGTCAACTTGCTGTACACCATCGGTAGATGTATATTGATAAGTTCTATCAAACAGGGATGAAACAATTAATCATTGATCTTCGCTGTATAGCCGACCGAAATCTTTGATGAAATCGATTAGTAAATATCAGGTTTATTCAATAGTTACCTTTTAAATCCTAAACCATTATTCGTAGGGTTTTGTATAAACAACAATCTTTGACAAAATACTACTTACGTTTATTAACATCATTGAGAATGTTGTATAATTCCTCCACTTTTCTGATGAATAAAAGTAGTGAACAATGTATTCCAGGTTTTCCATGGTGATCTACCTTCAATTGACTCATGATTTCAACTATAAAATCTTCACAAAAACCCCTTCTGACAACAACTGTATTTATTGTGCATATTGATTAGAAATTAAAATAGATGTGATACAGTTTATTCAAATTTGGTAATCCAGATTATATTTAAATTTTCCAAGGCAACCAGTCAAAAACGTTTTTGAATGATAATCATATAATAATATATTTGTTTTATAAGATGGTAGTTGAAGCTACTTGACAGGAAACCCTGTCTTATGACTATTTCCATTATTCAAAACATCACTAAAAATCCTTATAAATTGTACTAGTAAGTTACTATCTAGTATAACACATTGCTAGAATAGATGGATAGTGGCTAGCAGTGAAATCCTGGACGCACGTCTCTTCCTACTTGGGACTCGTCAGCTGGAAGTACCTACATCTTAGAGTTGATGTTCACTCTGGGACTTGAACCCAGCACTGTTCGCTTCAAACGCCATCACGTTATCCACTTAGTTTCTGAGTCCTCATAGTCACTTTTACAATGCAGTGAAGTACAAATTCACTTGGCATTGTTTACTTGAATCTTCCCATTGATGATTAGAACTGCAATTGATCAGTTTCTTGACACATGTGCATCTTGTCGTAATTATCTCGATATTGCCTTAATTCATAAGCATTCCACTTCTAGCCAATATCTATCTTTGCTTAGAATGCTTTTGATTTAAGGCAATATCGAGACAATACACACAGTATGCACGTATGTCAATAATAGACTGACTAGTTGCAGTCCTAAATGGGAAGATTCAAGTAAATAACATCAAGTGAATATTGCTAGAATAGCATTCACATATTCCACTTTATAGCAAATTATCTTGAAAATAGGTTGGCGATTAGAAAACACAAAGCATAGTGAACGTTAAAAGGTTTTATTGAACTACACATGATCGACAACTGCTCTGGCTCTGCGTCAAACAAGCGGTTTTAAGAATTGTGATTACCTTCAATATGTTGCTTAAATAAACAGCCCTCAACATTTCAGGAATTTGTAAGTTGTATTCATTACAATTTAATCTCAGATAATATATAACTGAAACTATGGACTTTCCAAAAGCACACCCCCCCCTACCGCTAAGTACTTAAATCTATGACCTTTAGATCATGAGAGACGAAAAAATAGGCTTTTTCTTCACTTATTACCAACATTTATGATAGTTCAAATGTTGTTGGGAAGATTCAAACAAACAACACTAAATGAATTTAAACTTCACCCCGTCGCACAAGCAAGTGGGTACTGGGTTCGAGTCCCAGAGTGAACATCAACTCTGAGATGCAGGTACATCCAGCTGAAGAGTCCCAAGTAGGACGAAACGTGAGTCCTGGATTTCACTGCTAGCCACTATCCATCTGTGCTTACAATTATGATAGTTCATTTTGCTTAATTGTTTGAATAGACCACAGTTACCTTATTCAACTAAACTGAAAACTAGAAAGTATAATTTCTTCATTGTCGTCTGTCTTTGTTCATTTTACCTTCTTTTTTTAAACTATTATGCTTAACCTATATCCATTTTCCATTTTTCCTCCGTTTATTTTTACTTTCATTCTACCGCTTTTAGTTTCTTCTAAGATATATATATATATATAAACTACAGATGAATTCTAGTCAATGACAGATAATCAATTCACTATTAACCTATAGCTTAACTATTTGCTTTTTTCTTGATATTACTGACTAGCGCTGACTCAGGATTGTGGAAACGGAGGATAAGAGAGGGAGCATATCCATGTGTGTGTGTGTGGTGATAGTTAAAATGTCAAATTCAGTCTTAAATAGGATAAAACAAATATACATTTTTGTTTCTCTCTATAAAAAAAGTAGACCGTAAAAATATTTCCGAAAGTATTCATGATTTAACATTTTTTGATTAATTCTAAGACTTTTTTTCCTATTTTATTCAGAAGAAACAAGTGTCTTTGGAATATCTATGTTAATGTGTACATAACAGCGGGATCCAGGAATCACGTTTCTTCTCTTATCGGATATGTACATGTATGTTAATGTATTGTTTCTTTCAGACTGGGAGTAACTTTTGCTTACATTATTGAGGTATGTTATCCAATGATCTATTGAGTCAAGATAGCAACTAACTAGTTTAGTAGGTTGATGGTTATGTAATTTCTCTTTATTGATACTCAAGACTACAGTTAGTAAGTTTCTGTTGTTATTTGCTCATTTTGTGTGGAATAGCTCAACAAAGTAATTCATCTTTCATTTTTCATTTAAGCCTGTTACCCTTCTTGAAGCATGGCCAGCCGACCAGTGATCTCTAAACAACTCTGTCTGGCACACTCTTTTCTAGCTATTGCTATTTATTACTCATTGTGTTACAGTCTTTCTCTAGTCCCTGGTCCCACGGTTTTCGTCAAGTAATTTTGTTCATAGTTGAAATCATGAGTCCATTGAAGCTAGACCACCATGGAAAACCTGAAAGCACTGGACGGCCATTTCGTCCTATTGTGAGACTCCTCAGCAGTGCGCATCGACGATGAATGTAAAGGATTTATATCTAACCAGATTATTACAAATGCATTTGCTGGTATCTACGTAAAGATAAATAAAGATACTTCTAGTAAGATACTGGATAATTAATAACATCTCAGCAATGACGTAATAACATAAATAAAATAACAAGAATTTAGAAGAAATATTATCATAAATTAAGAAAAGATATACAAACACTACAGTATATATGGCATTTTGGAAGAAAGAGTAACAGGCTGAAGTTGGTATCAGTTATTTGTGCATTATCACTTAATAGTAATAATCTTGAAATCCAGGACTCCATAATAGTGATTGTAGCTAAACTTTATCCTAGTGACGATCTTCAAGCAACAAATCTGGTTTGAGATAAGCTCTTTAAAATTTTGATCGATATTGAATAGAAATGAGCAAAAATTGCCTATAACTAGTTTATAAAATGCCTGAAATTTCCGTACAGCCATAAAGTGACTTTGATATGATACGTAAGGCATACAACTATGAATACATGCTCCTGCTACGGATCGTATCTAAGTGTGCATGGTATGGTTTAGGGCAAAGATAAGAGCTTTTTTGTGTTTAGAAACTATTCTTTATCTGCTAACCCTTTATTAGTATTTTAATACACCTAAGAGTATCTCCTAACATGCACCAACCGAATTACGCTTGACGGAGAAGCTGTGGAGGATGTAAAAATCTTTACATATCTGGACAGCATCATTGATGAAAACGGTGAATCTGATGCAGATGTGAAGACCTGGATCGGTAAAGCAAGAGCAGAATATTTTCAACTGAAGAACATCTGGAACTCAAAACCACTCTCTGTCAACCAACACCAATATCACAATTTTCAATACAAATGTCAATACAGTTCTACTGTATGGGGCGAAGACGTGGAGAACTACGAAAGCTATCATCCAGAACATACAAGTGTTTATTAACAGTTGTCTACTCAAAATACTTCGGATCCGTTGACCATACATTATCAGCAACAAGCTACTGTGGGAGAGAACAAACCAGATTTCATTGGAGGAAGAAATCAGGAAGAAGTGGTGGAATTGGATAAGACACACATTGAGGAAATCATCCAACTGCGTCTCACGACAAGCCCTGACATGGAATCCTGAAGGCCACAGGAGAAGAGGAAGACCAAAGAACACATTACGCCGATAAATGTAGACAGACATGAGAAGAATGAACAAAAATTGGATAGAACTAGAAAGGAAGGCCCATTGTAGAGTGGGTTGGAGAATGCTTGTCGTCGGCCTATGATTCATTGGGAGTAACAGGCTAATGGTTGATAAGCTACTCAAAGTTGTTGCTATGATATAGTTTTATCATATTATTTACTGTGATAATATCAATAAATCATAATATTCTATATAAAACAACTGTAACACAGAAGTATTGATCTCATTGGAAACATTGAAAAAAGGTGAATTTCGACCTCCTGTTAAGCATTGGATATTAATCAACGAAGAAGTCACTGCGAAGGTGCTTCACATTCTACTCAGAAAGACTTGTGAGGAAGAACAAATATCGACACACTGTAAAAAAGGATAACTCAACAAGATTCCAAGGAAAGGAGATCTGAGCAAATATGAGAACTAAAAAGTCATCACACTACTATCAGTACCAGGAAAATTTTTCAACAGAATGTTGTTAAATAAGAGGAAAAATCCAGTAGACTTCCAATTTCGAGATCGACAGTCTGGATTTCATATGAATCGTTCGTGTCCAGACCCAATCGTGACACTGCGGATCATCGTTGAACAATCAATTGAATGGAACTCATCACTATACATCAACGACAACACTTAGTTAAGTTTTATGGTTAATACATTTTCTTTCACCTAATCTGATTAGATAATTTTGATCTACTCAAGATATTACTTTTACTACGATGAAAATATAATATAAACAATATTGATTTAAAAAAAGTAGGTTCAAATATATATCATTAGAATTTTGCAGTCAATGCTTAAATACTACTGAAAACAACAAAATACCTTTTTTAGAAGAAACTTTTAAGACATTTTGTTATGGAAATATAAAAGATAGTCATTGAATAGTAATGATATGATAAATTTCCTGACTAAACGTTTGGATCGGTTTCCTAAGGTCTTATAATAACCTCAGGCTAAATCTACACAACACCTTGAACATAAGAGAAAAGGAGAGGAATATAGAAAGAACGCTTTACTCGAAAGTTTGCTTATATACAGAAAATTTGGGGTATTTATAGCATTTCAGATGGTCTTGGGCTTTTGGAAAGTCCTGGAACGCTACCAAACATACTAGCAGGTTAAGCAGTCATACGATCAGAAATGTGACATGAGACACTTCACTTTCTAGATAATTCTTTGAAACTTCTATTCAATGCTGATTGGATAAAATATTTCCCAGAGTTTTTAGAGCCCCTTTGTATTATTCTGGATCTCTCGTACATATTAAATCATCATGTGAAGTGAAATGATTTTTTCTGTAAATTCATTGCCTGTCTACATTATTTGGCTCTAGGTTTTCTGTCGTTGTTAATGTTTAAAACTACTTACTTACTTACGCTTGTTATCCCTCGTAGAGGAAAATAGGGCGCTCACCAGTATTCCCCGTCTAACTTTGTCCTGGGAAATCCTTTCCAGTTCTTTCCAGTTACTATTCATCCTAATAATTTCTGCTCTCTATTCCGTTTCCCCTCAGGATTTTTGAAATTACTTACTATGTAAATAATCATTATAGTCATAGTACTGGTGAATATGTAGTTAGCTGAAACAACTTGAAGTACTAACAAACTTATCAACATCGTGCATACAGACATATATGTTTACATCATCACGACTACAAAGACAAGTGAATATGAATGGTTCATATAATAGAATAAATGTCAAATGTAGGTATGTGTTTACATATATACACACATACTCCATAGTATCCAATTTAACCGTTACAATAATGATTAGAATAAAAACAAGAGTAGTCGAGTTAGTAATAGTATTAGTACCATTATTATTATTATTACTGTTATTATTAATAGTAATAGTAATTATAGTTGTACTGATCATGATTTTCCAAATATCCAAATATCCTTCGTAACTAATGAATGCATATATTCACATCAATCCCAGTCTATCATCATATTTACTACCATCATTAGGTGCACTATTGTAATGAACGGGAAAGCCAGTAGTGACAGAATATCTTGGTAAAATCTGAGAATCATACATTAAATACACCATTTGCAAAATATCCATCCATTATCTCATACTTTGTTGTTCCTTCGTTTCCATATCAACTGCTCTTTGCTTTCGTTCTTTTCTCTTCGCTTTTCTCAACCTTTTGCGCGTCAAGCATTCCACTTCTGATTGGTGATACATACTACTTATATCTGTCGGTATCAGTAGCACACACCACACTATGATGCACTTATTACAACAAATAATATACTTGATTGGTTTATGTGAATATTGACTGATTAAATTTCAATTGACATGTTGCATAAAACCTTTTAATTAGTATAAAAGGCTTACTGTTTGTAGATTTCAGTCATTTTTACTGTACAAGATAGATGAAAAAGAGTAATACTTTTTCCAAATGTAGATTACTTCCAAATGACACTTCGGCTAAGAGATAAACTACATACACTGTAAGATATTTGGATGGAATGTATCTTCATGATAGATTTTTCTATTCAGTTGTTCTATGTTAGTTGGTAATTATAGAAGAAAGGAAAAAAACGAATACTGCTTCCTGATTTTCAATATTGAATTATGCGCTTGAAAGTTGACTTTTGGCTAGCGGAACTAATTCATTAGTTTAATATAACAAGGTAATTTCTATAAAACGGACCAAGTCAAACGTTTGCATCATTGTGATAACCGACGATGTGTATAAGCAACCCAATACAAATAACTACTGCCTACCTCATTATCCAACACTAACCAGGTGTTCACAAAATTTCGTGATATCGAGTATTGCAGGCTTTTTGTATATGTCATTAGATGTTTCCTTTTAGGTGAATTAACTGATAAAGTGTGATCGATATATGGTTAGCAGAAGAGTTTGATTTTCCAATCTATTGTATACTGAACATGGAGTTTAGAGACGCTAGTTTAAAGTTTACCACTGTTCCGAATTTGCTATTCCAAACCTTATCCCTACTTACTGAAATAAACTTAATAATCAGGGACATCACCCACTTAGAGATTTCAATTGACGATTACAGTAATTTGGGGTTTTGTTTATCAACTAAGACCAAAAAACCATGGATTCGGTCTCTGAATCGTTGTCGCTCGCTGTTGTGGAGTCATATACAAGGAAGAAACAATCGTCCAATACTCGCTGGTCAGTCTCCAAGGAACATGACTTAAAAATTAAGCTGATGTTTATAGAACCTCTCCGTCCAAACTACAATAATCAACTAATTAGTGACTTACTTCAAATTTTTCTGTAATTCAAATGAAAAACATTGACCGATTGGAACCAGACATATAAGAAGTGAAACAGTAGTCACTACTGTTATTGAATAACCATTGATCTATATCACAAATCGATCGAAGTCGAAAATGTACCAATAATTATGGTTTCATAATGACACCTGAAGTTCATGGGTTGGATCCATGGTGAATTAGGAGATCTGTACTGTTAAGAAGTCCCATATTAAAATAAAGCAGCTGACCAGTGATTCCTGACTTTCAATAACATTCTAATTATAAACAAAACTTTTCTGTTGAATTCACGAACACTGTTAACATTCTATTATTTCGTAGTAATGCCAATGGTACAGTCAATTAATACACCATGATTTCTGATAAATGTTTCATTCTTTATAAAAATCAACTCAGATTTACTTAAATCTATAATTTTAATTAATAATCACTGTATTAAAACAAAAAATTACTTACGTGCTTACGCCTGTTACCCCTCGTGGAGGAACATAGGACGCCCACCAGCATTATCTATCCAACCCTGTCCTGGGCAATCCTTTCAAGTTCTTTCCAGTTGTTATTCATCCTTTTCATATTTGCTTCTATTTCCCAAAGTAATGTGTTGTTTGGTCTTCTTCTTTTCCGCTTCCCTTCAGGATCCCACGTTAGGGCATGTCACGAGGGCTCGCCTCGTGATACAGCTTGATGATTTCCCGTAGGAAACGAACTCGCTAATAAAGCTAAGCAGAAAAAAATTAATTAGTAAGAGAAAATGATCCTTTTTCGACAATCAATCCTACATTCCTACTGAAGCATTGTAGAACGAATTGAACCAAAACATAACTTCATTCACCTGTCCTCACATCATCATTTTCATTAAAATCATGGTGTGGTATGTGGTACTTATGTCAACAAATATAAGTAGTATGCCTCATCAATTGAAAGTAGAATGTTTGGTGGCAGAAGGTTAGGAAGATCAAAGTAAATAGAACGAGAAAGTAGATTGCTTGGTGTGAGAACGAATGAACAATGAATTCTGAGACAATTGATTGACAGTCTGTAAATAAAGAATTTAATGTATGTTTCTCAGATAGGATAGGACACACTTTGAGGAAATCATCCAACTGCGTCAGACGACAAACCCTGACATGGAATCCTGAAGGCCACAGGAGAAGAGGAAGACCAAAGAACACATTACGCCGATGAATGGAGACAGACATGAGAAGAATGAACAAAAATTGGATAGAACTAGAAAGGAAGGCCCATTGTAGAGTGGGTTGGAGAATGCTAGTCGGCAGCCTATGCTCCATTGTGAGTAACAGGCGTAAGTAAGTAAGGTAAGGTTTCCAGATTTTACTAAGGTTTCCTATAGTTTTGTATTCAAACACATTTGGTTGTCCCCGCTTGTGTTCTCGTTCACTGCAATGGTTTTATTATAAATTTCCCCAAAATTTTACACTCGAACGTGAACAAACCTACCACGCTTAGACTTCTCCAGCTCAGAAAATGTAACATCGCCACTAATTTCCATAATTTCACAGTGAAAAAGATATTTTCTTCCGATCAGCTTCTCATTTTGTTTTCTTTTTTGTATTGCAAAGGTTTGTGTAGATTGTTGAGTTTCATGTTCTAGTTGGTTATAAAACTTGTCATTTTATTGAATAGGTTTTCCAGAGACTAGTTTATTTAGAAGTTGGTATTTATCGTAGACTGATAACAGTTGGGATACAATTGGAAATTAGGAAACACTGAATAGGTGTTTCTTTTTATTATGTGATCCCTCGATTACCTCTAGACCATTGATTCGGCATCCAACGGTGTTAATGTCGAACTTCAACCAATCCACGAAATTGAGCGACACATCCACCAATGTTTTCAGTGAGTTACTATCTCACAACAGACCTGGTTGTACTCAACTGGTCACTACTTCTCAATAGAACTCCAGGAAATACATCATGGAGCCAGTCACTAGTGAGCATATGTCGATTAAGATCAGAAAGGGTTTTTTGGGATAATATAGTAATTTTAATAGTTGAGATCATGAATCAATTGAAGCTAGACCGTCATGGAGTCCCACAATAGAACGAAACGGCCGTCCAGTGCTTCCAGGTTTTCCATGGTGGTCTAGCTTCAGTTGATTCATGATTTCAACTACTAAAATTACTATAATATCCACAAAACCCCTTCTGATATTAATGAGGTAATAGTTGTGCTAGCATAAAAAGGCTAACTGACTATACCGATGGCTAGCGTAGAAAGGATGTTTGTATGCTGCGCTTGTGAGCCTATGGGTCAGATATATTAACATGGATGTACATAAATTAAGTGATGGATTTTCTGGAGTATGATATACTAATGGAAAAGCTTCATTTAAGTTTAATTATTACCCTTTATTAAGTGAACAAGTAAAAAGCTTCATAAATAACTTTTAACTTTCCCCTACTTAATAAGTTAGGTTGACTTTCAGTAATTCAGTTATACTGTTATTTATTTAGGTGATTCTGTGATTTTTCTTAAAAAATTATTTTCAGAAAACATCGGTTTTACTAACAAGTGAAACAAGGTTCTTCACCGACTATCTTCAACTATACAACATTAAACATATAGCAAACAATATTGGGTCATTTAGACTAACGGCCATATTGCAAATTAATCCATAGAACTCAATCAGACAACCATCATATTGGCTATGATTCAGTAATCAGTCATTATAAGCATCTCGGTTCAACATCAGTTCGGTCGTATTCTGTATAGCTCATTAATAAAGTTGAGCGACATGTGTTTGAATCTTATAGAATTCATCAGTTCCCTAATGGTTTTAGTTACTTCTTACTGACGACTACTAACTAGCAGGAAATTCATGTCAATTAGGATCTCCTGTTTACTAACTCCAACAGCCTGATATCAACTACCGTTTTTTTTCTACTGAATGAGAATTTTGATTTGATTTTCTAGTTTATCATGCCTTTTTTCACTTATATATATATATGTACTGAACACATTGAACAGGTCTATATTTTAATATTTAGATGCGTGCAAACGTGTATTTATGCTTATGTGCAATGGTATGTCATTTTTTACGTTTTCATTATTAGATAGGCCAGTAAAAGTATGGTTCATCAAGTAACTAACTAACTAACTAACCGGTATTGTTATATATGTATTCAGAGAAGAAATAAATTTCACCAGTGTATCTTTAATAGTGGGGGAGATTTAGTCTATCTATCACTCCCCCTCCCTCCCTCTTTCTCTCTCCTGTTGGCTTTTTGTACAATTTATACAAACGTACATTTTATTATTATTATTATAATGATCATAGGTCAAAATCCCATGCACACGCACACTCACACACACACACTCATCACTTACACACATTATTATTGTATAAATAATGATACAGGAAGAAAAGTTTAGAATTATTGTGGTATATCGAATAAACACACCCAACCAACAAATTAAAGAAAAAAAAACCCCATTCTAAATGCATTTTTGTAATTGATTAACGTACTGTATATGTAATGAAATTGGTATACATATTGTACAGGTGAAACTATTACTTCTATCCATTAAAAATCATCAATTATCAATAAAACTAAATGTATCATACAAATAGTTCATTGATAGACATATACACACACTAGGCACATTCATGTACATGTAACCTTATAGTGTATACATACAAAGACCTGGCACCAAAATACATACTACTGCTAGCGAATGCACATATATATGTATTTATAAGCATCAACATATTCACCTATTTATATTTATACCCAGGCATGAACTTTAGTAAACATAATAATAATAATAATAATAATAATAGTACTATCATTACTTTATTATTAATAACGTTACTAATACCATTAGTATTATTATTCAACCAATCAGCCAACTGGAACAATGGAAAATTTCAGAACTGATTCATTAAAACAAAAACCCCATTTATAGTTTGGTAAACATACATTACTGAGGTTTCATTCATTGTTCAATTATTCTACTTACAAATTGAATAATGAGTAGTTTATACTAATCAAATACTTGAATATTCTTTTAAAAGTCTTTCATTAATTAAAAAAACATCAACTTGGAATATAATTCAATTCAATGATGAATATATAAGTATACTTTAATAATTGGATATTTAATTATAACATTTATCAAAAAAATTTCAACAGGAACCCTTCACTATTACTACTACTACTACTACTACTACTACTACTACTACGACTACTATTGAAAAGGATAAAAGTAATAAATAATACATACAATAATAGAAAGGTTATAACTGATATCAGTAGAAATGGATTTTGTAATTTTAAAGGTAAGTTTTGATAATATCTATTTGTAAAACATTTGATTTGAGGAAATATATAATCAGAAGGGGTTTTGTAAATATTATAGTAATTTTAATAGTTGCAATCATGGACCAATTGAAGCTAGACCATCATGGAAACCCTGGAAGCATTGCATGGCAGTTTCGTCCTATAGTGGGACACCTCAGCAGTGCGCATCCATGATCCCGCCTCGCAAGACCGATAGGTCCTGGATTCAAATCTCGCGAGGTGGTATCGTGGATGTGCACTGCTGAGGAGTTCCATTGTGGGACGAAACGGCCTTCCGGTGCTTCCAGATTTTACATTGTGATTTAGCTTCAAGTGATTCATGATCTCAAGTATTATAAATATATAATCACTGATTACAGTATTATGATCAGAATGGTCAATAAAATCCTTTATAGAGTTGCCTTTTTTTTGTGACAGAACCTAGTTTTTCATGTATCGTTTATAGCTTATAAATAAAGGAATAATCCAATTACAAACAAAATAATATAATTATAATATCCCAAGGAGTAGGAAAATTAGATTTTCTAACGTTTCGTAACTCAATGTAAGCCACTTTTTCAGTGAACAAATAACCAAATCTAAATTTCCGATTGGTCGTATATAATACTCTTGCGTTGTTCTTTCGTACTATTTAAACTTGAATTACTTTTGATTTGGTTAGTTATTCTCTGAAGAAGTGGCTTACATTGAGTTACGAAACGTCGGAACATCTCATTTTTCTACTCATTAAGATAATACAAATATATTATGTTCATGTATAACAGTCTACTCAATGCTCAATTTATTTGAAATTATGAAGTCAAACCTTGGTAATGATACCTACAAATAATCCGATTGTCTATCCGCCATTTTAAATTTTAACACGGTTCCAATAAAGATTTATATGATTAAAGGTATCTTCTATTATTTTGTCATAGTGCAAAAACAGTTAATTCGTTCAATGATTAATGTAACATTCACTAATGAGTTTGAAACTGGAAATCAATCTACTGAAATATATATATTCCTTATAAACTCAATCAGTAATCTGTAATATCTAATTAGGGTTTTCCAACTCATCTAGGTGGATTCTCCGTGTCCATCAACCCGGTTAAAGCGCCGAACATTCACTTTTCGTCCTTTCAATTTTGTAAACAACACCCCCGCCACGAGAAGGCAGTAATTAGGACTTCCCTGACAGAGGCTATATACGCATGTCCATGTGAGAGTATTTCGAGAGGAAGAGCGGACTCTCCTCACTCTTGGCCGTACCAGGGCATTTGGGGGCTTATGTAGTTATATTTATGTTATATGAGGATAACTATATCAAGTCAAAAGTATAGTTTACTGCAGTAATAATTGTCAGTAAATATTGTGTTGACATTATCATTGATTACATTTTTAATGACAGATCTTATTAGCTAATAGTAGAAACTAAGGTATCTATTTCTTTTAATATGAAAACTATTCATTTTAATAAGTGTCTGTGTTACCAAATGAAATTCGCATTCAAGCTTTCGATCAATATGAACATTAAAAAACTCATCACAACCATTTGTTCTTTTTTCTATGTTAATCACGTTATTATAAAGGTGGGCTCCAACAAGAATGAATTGTATGACTTATAGACAGGTTATAAATCTATATTTCTAATCCACTGTATAATTGAAACAATTAGTATTACACATGAATAAAGTAGAATGTTGGAATAGGGGTGTCGAGATTATTGAATTTCGATTAAGATCATGAACCTATCAATATCAGACCATTATAGAAAAACCTAGAAGCCATGAACAGCCGTTTCACAATAGTATAGGACTCTTCAGCCATATGCATTCATGATCCTGAAAGCGGAACTCAAACCCAGAAACCTTTGTCTCTCATGTGAACGCTTAACCTCTAGACCACTGAGCTGATATCCAAAGATGTTAGTTTCTACCTTTAATCAATCCACAGAATTGCACCACCTTCTACCATTGTCTTCGTTAAATAACAGTCCCACACCTGACACAGATGAAATCCACTGGTCACGGCTTCTCACTAGAACTCCAAGAATTACCTCTCGAAATTAGTCACTAGTAAGCACATAATAATGACCAGTATAAAGTATGAAGATTGTTGAGTTTTAATTGAGATCATGAACCAATGCTTCCAAGTTTTCAATGGTGATTATGCATTGATCGGTTCATTTGTCTATTTCTGGATTTATTTGTTTACCTGTTTATTTATACAAACAAATTAAATAAATTATTATCACTACTGAACCGACACTTTTCAAATTTCAATCAATTTTTGAAGAGCTGAATAATATACCTAATGAACTATCACGATTAACGTTATGGTTACTGTAACTAATGTCCATGTTAAATGATCAACAGTATGAACGATTGGATATTACTCATTTCTAAATCGAGTTTGACATTACCAATCGATTTTATCCACTGTAAATTTAATAGTAAGTAGGAATATATAGTTCGGTATGTGTCTATGCTAATGCTAGATGAGTATAGTGGTCAACTGATTTGTGGATCATTTTCATTACTTATAGAAAAGCGATAAGATGTTATGTATATGAGTTCACTATGATAAAATCAGAAATCTGTGGCAATGAGTTAGAAGAATATCGTGAACTGACTCAACTGAAAACCTATGAGTTAATTAATAATTAAACTTACTTATTTACTTACTCCTATTACCCCTCATAGAGGAGCAAAGACCACCCACTAGCACTCTCCATCCAACTCTGTCCTGGACAATCCTTTCAAGTTCCCTCCAGTTGCTAATAGTCTTCTTCATGTCTGCTGCTGATTCCCGGCACAGTACGTTTTTGGTCTTCCACTTTTCCATTTCACTCAGGATTCTAAGTAAGAGCTTGCCTCATGACATAGTTTGATAATTTCCACAATGTATGTCTTACCCACCACTTCCATCGTCTTTTCCTAACTGTGACCTGACTTGGTGTCTCCCACAGTAGACTGCTCCTGATGGTATCTGACCAACGAATATTAAGTATCCTACGTAGACAACTGTCTATAAATACTTGTATATTTTTATGTTGGTTGTGATAGTTCTTAAAGTTTTAGCCCCACACAGTAGAACTATCTTGACGTTCGTATTGAAGATTGTGACTTTGATATTGGTTGACAGTTGTTTTGAGTTTCATGTGTTGTTCAACTATAGGAATGTTGTCCTTGCTTTGAAAATCCTCGCCTTTACGTCTGCATCAGATCTTCCTTGTTCATCTGTGATGTTTCATAGAAACGTGAAAGATTCCACATCTTCCAGAGTTTCTCCATCAAGTGAGATTGTATTGGCGTTCTCTGTGTTGTATTTGAAATAATTTATTGAAACATCTTAAATATTAATAACATACAGATTACTATGTACGAAAAAATATACATGGGATCCATAGTTAATGAACACAAACCATAAACGTTTTTTATCACACACTAAATAAGAAGTGTTAAATTCGAATCACTATGATATACTGGGATTTTCTCATATAATTATTGGACAATATAATATGTTATAAACTTGTAGTCGGTCAATAACATAGAGTTAGCGATGGAGTTAGGAATGTATTTCTCGTTTTATGTGGGACTCGACATTTGGACGTACATTCACTTTAATGCGTTTATGTTAACAACGAAACTCGAACCCAATAAGACTCGTTTCCAATGACGACGTGTTATTTATTAGGATACTGCATCCAGACAGGTACTAGCTTGTGAAAAGGGTATGAAATTTATATGCAAGGGTTTATGGTTAGATATTAATATCTAGGCAATACGCTTGAAATGCAAAAACAATTCCTACCATATAATGCAGTACAAATTACATCAGAGTGAGTACATATACACATTTATTTGAATATATTCAGAGGAGACAATCCATTCTACTCATACATGTACAGAATTGTATAATTTCTATTATGAATCAAAATAGCATTCAATTTTTATGAAAACTCATATTTCATTATTTGACAGGAAATCAAATATATCCTACTGCAACCGGGTTTGTTGTGAAATAGTAACTCACTGAAGACAATGATGGAATGTGGCACAATTTCGGGGATTAGTTAAAGTTAGAAATTAACATCGTTGGATGTCAGCTCAGTGGTCTAGAGGTTAAGCGTTCACGTGAGAGATCAAGGTTTCTGGGTTTGAGTTCCGCTTTCAGGATCATGAATGCATATGGCTGAAGAGTCCTATACTATTGTGAAACGGTTGTCCACGGCTTCTAGGTTTTCTATGGTGGTCTAGCTTCCTTTGACTCATGAATGCAACTATTAAAATAATATCCTACTTCACCAATAATAATAATAATAGGGTCATATGACATATGATTGAAGTGTCTACTTATTTTCTTTAACAAAACTTACAACACACAATAATCATTGTTAAGTGTTATAAGATGATAGTTGAATCGTAGATTGACTAAGATGTTGCTGAGATAAAACGGATCAGAATATCTTATTGTTGTCATTCAATTAAATGTTTATCATAGATTTCTATTTGAAGTACGATATCATCAAGATACGCTCATTTCATATACATACAGTTTTAACCTAGTCTACTTGGTATATTTCAAGTACACTCAATGTGAAACGTATCTCTAATACACATACAGGTAAAGAAAAAGACGCTTTTTAATAATCTCCTATCTAATATGGTATACTGAATCACCTATTTTATTGATTATCTTGTCATATAACCCAGATAGTTACCTTCATAAATTTTGTGTACTGTTTTTTTCTTCACATTAACTCTATTCTCTATTAGTTAGTTATTATTCAAAATATCAGTACTACAACTGAAGGATTTTTTTAAGCCACCAACTAATTCATATTTTCTGTTCCTGTTTCTGTAGTTCATTATGATTAATCAATTAAATGGAATAGTGAAACTATGCATATGTAAAAGAGTTTTAAGCATTAATATACCTTGATATGTTTATTGAATAATTAATTCTATTCAATTGTTGTTGTTATCTGGTAAAAATAATATTACATCAGTAAATAGACAATATCAAATAGTAACTATGGCATTTAAAATAAACTTATTGAATAGATATCATGAATGCGCACTTCTGAGGAGTCCCACAATAGGACGAAACGACTGTCCAGTGGTTCCAGATTTTCCATGGTGGTCTAGCCTCAATTGACTCATGATTTCAACTATAAGATATCAAATAGTTTTTTTGCTTAATAATTATACTTACATAACTGTAATGCTAATTGTTTACTTACTTACGCCTGTAACCCCCAATGGAGCATAGGCCACCGACCAGCATTCTCCAACCGATTTTGTCCTGGGCTTTGTTTTCTAGTTCTATATAATTGTTGTTCGTCCTTCTCATATCTGTCTATATTTCTTTGGTCTTCCTCTTCTCCTTTGGCCCTGAGGATTTTAAGTGTGGGCTTGCCTTGTGACGTATTTGGGTGCTTTCCTTAATGTATGTCCTATCCACTTCCAGTGTTTGTTCTTGATTTCTTCCTTCACTGGAATGTGGTTTGTTCCCTTCTAATGTTATTGATAATATACATTTATCATTTGTTAATTGATAAAAATTTTGAATTTCGATAATGATAATCTTCTTATTTTCAGGATTTGCATTTTCAACTGATTTTCTCTTTTTTTCGACAATTATTACAGAACTGGATAGTCTATTTTATTCTAGAATGGGACATCTCAGTGGTAACATATATTTGCACTTTTATCGAGTATTACACCAAAATTTAACTAAGGTCAATCTAAACTAAACCACCTTTGAAAACCTGGATCACTAGACGACTGCTTTATCCTAGTATAGAACTCCTCAGTAGTATGCATCCATGATCCCGCATGTGGGACTCAAACCTAGAACCTTCTGTCTCACACGTGAACACTCAACCCCTAGACCACTGGGTTGACATCCGATGGTGTTAAAGTTTATCTTCTATCAACTCATGATCTTGTGCAGCCTATTAACACCTTTTGGTGCTAGATCAGTGGTCTAGGGGTTAAGCGTTCGCGCGCGAAACATAAGGTCCTGAGTTCGAGTCCCGCATGCGGGATCGTGGACACACTGCTGAGTCGTCCCATACTAAGACGGAATAGCCGTCTTGTGCTTCCAGATTTTCAATGTTGGTCTTAGCTTAAGTCGACTCATGAATTCGACTGTGAAAATACTACAATCTCCACAAATCCCCATACTGAGAAGATCAATCTTCTGTGTTAGCGAAATCAAAAATCTCCACAAACCCCTCTTCCATTATTAATATGCTTTCAGTGTTAATCATTAAGTTGTAATGCATAGTATAGATTATAATTCAAATGAATTAATTTAATAATTTTAATTTTCAGAGAAGAAAAACACATTCACTTTTCATGGTAATTAATTTTATAGTCCTGAGGTCAGCTGATTAAAGAAAAAAATTGTTCATTTGTTAATATGACGATAGTTACCAAATGTACTGTGTTTTAAATAAGTCTAAAAAAATAACTAAAGTGAATTCAAAGAGAAAGGTTTTTGATCATATTCTTTTTTCTCATTTCTTGAAACTAGGCAAATTTAAGTATCAATCAGATTTTAAGTGCTAATCTATTAAAATTACTATGATATCCACAAAATCCCCTTCTGATAATAATCAACATATGCTTACTAGTGACTGGCTTCTTGAGGTGTTTCCTGGAGTTCTAGTGAGAAGCAGTGACCAGTGGAGTTCAAAAAGGTCTGTTGTGAGATAGTAACTCACCGAAAACATTGGTGGATGTATCGCTAAATTTCGTGGATTGGTTGATGTTAGACATTAACACCGTTGGAAGCCAGCCGGCTCAGTGTTCTAGAGGTTAAGCGCTCGCGCGCGCAAGACTGATAGGTTCTGGGTTCGAATATCGTGAGGCAGGATCGTGGGTGCGCATTGCCGAGGAGTTTCACGATAGGACGAAACGGCCCATGATCTCAACTATTAAAATTGCTCATCTATGTGTTTTATTGTCTTCATATGTAGTTCGTTTGTAATACAGTTGTAGGATTTTTGGTTCAAAAAGTTAGATCATAGTAAAGTTAGATATTGTTTAGTATGTGAATCCAGGATGTGTATTTCGTTGAATATATTAGCGCTTATCTGAATTCAATACCACAGTAGATAGCTCATTGATACTTGACAAGAGGTAGTAAATTCAAGCCTTATTGTGAATATCAATATACTGGGATTCAGGTACACTAAGCTGGGTACTGATTAAATAGAATGCAGACTATTAACAACAGATATATATATATGTATGCAACCCAGATGTTTTGAACTATCTGAATTCATTCAAGTGGCATTAACGAAATGAAGCATAGGGTTTTGGATAGATTGTTGAATTTACATACCTTGTACCTCGGACTTATTTTAGTAAGACAACCATTGAAAACCAGGAAGCACTGTACAGCTATTGCGTTTTAGTATAAGACTTCTCAGAAGTTCATAAACACGACCACACTAGAGGTAAAACCCAGGAAATGTACACTATCGGATGCTGGCTCACTGGTATAAATAGTTAGAAGTCTCTGTGAGACTCGAAGATACTGGGTTTGATCCTTGGTAGGTTCATAGACGCTCACTGCTAACGAGTCTCATACTCAGAAGAAATATGTATTTAGTGTTCCTTAGTCTTCAATAGTTGTCTAACTAGGATCAATCCGGGATGTAAACTATGAAAAGACAATAAAGTCGAAAATGTCTCATTTCAGTCAAATCCCTATATACTCTTATTACTGAAAAAATACTGAAATAGAATATAGTCATGTTGTGAAAAAGTATTCGGTTGTATAAGATATTCGACCATCCGAGCAATTTTTGAGTGATAAATAAATTATTGTTTCAGTTTTCCATTATATATGCCTTGTTACACATTATCAAGTTAATTCATTAATTCCCACCTAGTGAGTGAACAAAGCTCGAATCCTATTAGGAGCATCAGTTTAGTCAAGATTATTGGTTCAGTTTGTTGGCTAATATCAATTACTATGAAACGTAAGTCAAGCAGGGACTCCTATTGTCTGTTTCTAACTATCAGAATTATACATTCTTTCTATGCAACAGAGCCCTGAACCAAAAACTTTAAAACTTCATCATAAGTACAATATTCTCTTCTGAGAACTAAGTTAGAATCCAATCCTTTCATAATTTTCAGTTTTAATCAAATTTCCTTTTTTTTATGTTCCTGATCCAATTCATATTGATTTATGATGAAACTTATCACCAGAAAAAATATACAAAAGTCACTTAATTTCCTCAATTAGAATTTGCCTGATTAATCAACTCATAAGTAGCATTATATGACGAATAATAGTTCATTATTCACTTTTAACAAGTACAATTCAAAGTATCAACGGAAATAAGATTGGACTACTTTATTAAAGCATATCCTAAGTACTTTTATAAATAGTTGAAATCAAGAGTCAATTGAAGCTAGATCACCATGGAAAACCAGGAAGCACTGGATGGCCGTTTCATTCTATTTTGGCACTTCTCAGCAGCGCGTATCCATGATCCCGCCTAGCGAAGTTCGAACCCAGGACCTATCAGTATCACGCGCGAGCGCTTAACCACTAGAACACTGAGCCGGCATCCAACGGTGTTAATGTCAAAATTCAACCAATCCACGAAACTGAGCAACCATTCACCAATTTTTTCAGTGAGTTGATATCTCCCAACAGGTAGGATCATGAATGCGCACTGATGAGGAGTCCCACCATAGGACGAAACGGCCGTCCAGTGCTTTCAGGTTTTCCATGGTGGCCTAGCTTCAATTGACTCATAATTTCAACTATATTAAAAATTACTAAAATCTCTACAAAACCCCCTTCTGATATCCTAAGTATATTATTTTTTATGTCATCCTTTCATACTTAGCATTGTAAAACTTTGACAATACTTTATATATTCACTCATTTCTAAAAGAGGTCAAACAAGTCTCAATTAATTATTAGGCTGTTTGACATAGGTTCATATCCTATTGGAAGACACGACAATAGGCAGGAGGAATGTGTGTTTATTGACAAAAGTTACAAAGTATTTACAGAATACATGTTTGCAGTCTTTAATCGTTCATTTGTACATTTCTGTGTGTTCTGCCACCTGAATTGTCTTCTCGTCTGGTCTCCAAGTGTTTCACCAAAGTCGTGGTTCTGATGCACTGAAACTTTTCACTTCATCTGAAAATTGTTTCAACTTCGATCCCGCATTCCTCTGTACAGTGCTTACAAACAGTTTTGTAAGTAGTGTCCGATACACCCACTCTCCCATTTAATGTCGAGCCTGTAGGAGTACCGACCTCTGTAGCTCTGTCAACTCACTAGACCATCTAAATCCGTTAACCGCCCAGCAACCGGGAAACCCACGAGACCTCTTTATTGACAGCGACCGCTACTCCCAACGCCACTTCGTCATACCACTCCTCTACACTATAAGCAGAAGCACTTTCCTTAATTTTTTTTAAATACACCATGCTGAGTACTGCCAATCAGCACAAAATTTAGGTCAAGGATTTCCTGTCAACTATCTTCAATCACTTAACATTCTTTAGTAACTTTGAAAACCTAAAGTTTAATCCAGGCAACGTTCTATCTGAAATGTTTGTACTTTTTGATGACCAATTTATTTTGTTGGTGATGAAATCCACCTGTATTTTTTCAATAATTTTATTGGTACTCCTTAACCTTGGCCATAATTACATAGTGTGACTTAGGTGGCCTGCTTAAACATCTGGGCTACCTGTTTCCCGTCATCTATATATTTCAACAAGTTATCTAATATTGTTTGTTTTAATACATAATTATGGCTATTAAGCACACAACCTATTCCGGTGCGTTTCTGAAAACTGTACAACCTTTCGCTGTAAAAGTTACAAAAGGCCCAATCAGAGATGTCGTGTTTGCTGGGAACATGCAGCAAAAAGAATGTACATTATTCATATGTCGATTGACTGAACTGCTGACATCCAACTGGCGATCACTGAATGTTTATCATCAGGAGCAACGAAGAAATAAGAAACGTAAACATGTTGAAATACTTTATGCTGAGAATTCGATTTTGTACCAAATAATATAATATTGAATAAAGCTAATAATAATAATAATAATAATAGTGCACATATGTATTAAATAATTTCAAGGGGCAAGAAAATCAAATTAATAATCACCCTTGATTATTTAATACTTACACAAGAATGATTGAAATAATCCTTATAAATAAAGGCACAGTAAAATTATTCACCATACTTACAGTATTTACTAGAAACATCTGGTTAATGTGTTATTTTTGCACTTTATTATATAAAAATGGATTATAAGTGTTCATTTCTGGATACAGGCTCAGTGGTCTAGAGGTTAAGCATTAGCGCGTGTGACCGAAGGTCCTAGTTTCGACCAGTCTCTTATTGGCATATATACATCTTGTATGCATTGCTTCGATATTGCCTTAAGTCACAAGCATTGTAAGTAAAGATGGATGGTGGCTAGCATTGGAATGCAGGAATAACGTTTCGTTCCATTAGGGACTCGTCAGCTGGACGACTGGGTGTAACTGCATCCCAGAGTTGATGTTTACCCCTGAACTTGAACCTGTTACTATACGCTTCAAATGCCATCGCATTATCCACTCAGCTACTGAGTCCCGGTAGCCACGGGCTTGTGAAATAGGGTGAGGTTTAAATTCATTTCGTATTGTTTATTTAAATCTTCTCATTGATGTTCCTGAGTGAACATCGACTCCGGGATGCAGGCACATCAAGCAGACGAGTCTCAAACAGGACGAAACGTGCGTCTTATATTCCACTGTTAGTCCCTATCCATCTTTGCTTACAATCACTTCTTTTGGTTGAATAGTTTACAGAAAAAAAACTAAAAAACTTGGTTTCCACAAATCGAGTCCATAAGGGTTGACAAATTGATTTAAAGATTCCACTTATTGTTATCTATGGAATCTCATCGTAAGGAAAACATCAATTTTCCCAGTTTTTGTTGGTCAATATTAATTTATTTACTGTAGAGATAACTTCGAGTACACTTTTTCTAATTAATATTTCGTACAATCTGTACTATTTTCTGGTCGGTTGTTATCACTTTTAATGCACTATTACTTACTTATCGTGTTCCATCATTCGGTGATAATGTTGACAAGCTACTGAGTCCTGATAGCCACTTGCTTGTGCAAAGGGATGAAGTCTAGATTCACTTAGTATTCTTTGTTTGTATCTTCTCATTGATGTTTAGGACTGCAATCGATCAGTCTCTTATTGACATATGTGCATACTGTGCGTATTGCCCCCATATAACTTTAATTGACAAGCACTATAAGCAAAGATGAATAGTGGCTAGCAGTGGAATCCAGTTTGACGAGCGTTTCGTCCTACTTGGGACTCGTCAGCTGGATGTACCTGCATCTCAAAGTTGATGTTATCCTAAGTGAACGAAATGCTTAATGATTAACCAAATATGAAACTTTTAAAATCAGTTCAACATTTGAAAGTTATTGTAAAATATTCTTACTTCCATATCAAAAACTTCAAAATCCAACACATATTCATTTAAAATTAGATACTTTAGCCAAATACGAAAAAAATACACATGTTGAATGTATGTAAGAAATACACGTGAACGATTACTGTAGATAGTGATCTCGACTTGTCATACACTCGGTCTGCATGTCTTCACTTAACTCAACAATTACCTTTGCTTATAAAGCTTGTGAGTTCAGGCATTATCGAGGCAGTCCGCACAGGATGCACATATGCCAACAAGTGACTGATCAATTGAAGTCGTAAATAACAATGGGAGGATACAAATAAATAATACCAAGTGAATTTAAACTTCACCTCACTGCACAAACAGGTGGCTATCAGGATTCAATAGCTAAGTGCATAAAGTGATGGTGTTTGAAGCGAAAGGTACTGGGTTCGAGTCCCAGATTGAACATCAATTCTGAGATGCAGGTACATCCAGCTGACGAGTCCCAAATAGGGCGAAACGCGCGTCAAACTGGATTCTACTGCTAGCCACTGTTCATCTTTGCTTATAAAAGATAATATTGTTTATAAGATGACGATACCGGTCATCTTTACAATTGATTAGGGAATTTAGGATTCTGTTTTAGCTTATATCAATGTTTCTATTGTCGAACTGTAACTCACGGTGTATACACATTCAGATGTATAGCTTTTGATTATTTAATCAGATTTATTGACAAGTCAATAATTAAATCAGGTTTGTTAGCATGAAATACAAGGTACTTTTATGAATCTATGTTGTTTTGTCGTTTGATTTACTGAACTCGTTATTATTTAGATTCACATTTTATTTTATATTCCTTAATAAGCTCCTGGTGATTGAAAATGATAATCTTCAATATAGTGTAAAAAATATGTACGACGTAATATTTGGTAGTAATTTTATGAATAAGTCACAATGTATCGTATTACTTTAATAGTTGAATTCATGAGTCGACTAAGGCTAGACCAACATGAAAAACGTGGAACCACTGAATGGCGGTCTTGTCGTAGTATGGGACTCCTCACCAGTCCGCATCCACGATCCTGCGAGCAGGATTGGAACCCAGAACATTTGCTCTCACGCGCAAACGCTTGGCTTCTAGATCAATGAGCCGGCATCCAACGGTTTTAATGCTTAACTTTAACCAATTTACGAAATTGCGCTACCGTCCACTGCTGAGAAGTCCCATACTAGGACAAAAACGTCCGTCCAGTGCTTTCAGGTTATCCATGGTGGTCTAGCTTTGATCGACTCACGAATTCAACTATTGAATTACTACAATTTCCGCAAAACCCCCTCTCCAATAATATATTGACGTTATTCTAATATAGTTTGCCTAATTCTTAAATAATATAATTTTTAATCACTGTTTACAGGAGTTGTCAACTTACTTACTCCTAACGTATCCATTTATACTCATTAACACCATTATGTATTTCAGTAGTGAAGAGGGATTACAGAGTATCTTGATCAACAAATGAAAGCTTTACATTAAATACATGATTTACACATCAGTTGTCCTTTACACGCTTCATGATTCTTTGATATTAAAGTTGCTGTTTCCGTTTCTGTTCTCTTCAATTAAATCTCAATCTTCTGACAGGCATTTCACTTCCGACTGCTGCTACATACTACTTATATTTGTGAGCATTAATAACATGTACCATTCTGTATCTAGGTTTATGTCCATATTGAGTTAAACAATGGAAAATAAGCTATTCATATGGATTAAATGAAATATTCACTCATTATGACTTGAACAATCTAGGATATTACTCATTTTCGGTAATCCTTCATTGAATTTCTGTAGTGTTTTTCATAAATAATCAATTGGAGTCTGAATAGATTGCTGATAAATTTTCAGATTTAGAAACCTGGGTGGTACGGGGTCGAATCTTCTACGAAGCACCAAGATCCTAGAGATGACAGACACACTTTATTGATAGGTTTTATGCATAAAGAAATCTAGATTAAGCGGCGTTTTCTGTAAACTAATTCTTTGGGGATATTTGATCCAAATATAGCAAACAAGACCGACGTTTTGATGCGTGAAATTGAAGTAATTTTATGATGATGATAATCTTTGAAAGTAGTCATGTGAGGATTTTCAAAACGGTTGCGGTTTCTTATGAATTTAAGTATAAAGACAGCACAGTGAAAGAGTTATCTTTAGATTGATGTATTGTTGAAAGAACAATTTTAACTTAAAAAAACTATTTTTACATTAAGTAGTGGTGGCTTATTGGTTGTAGCGTTCTACTTAAAACCATCACGTCTCAGCTTCGAATCTCACTCCAGGTACTTTTGTTTGAGCAACTGAGCAGTATCACTAGCCTTCACACTTATACTGTGTCTCATACCCAAGTTCATGGTAAATGAATAAGTTCACTTTGATAAAAGTTAACAAACGCCATTCTTTACTTATTCTTTACATATAACTAAAACATTGAGTGATGCAATTTAAAATCTTATGAATATTCTTCAAAGTTACTAAGGTTAAGGATTTCCTATCGATTATCTGTCATTATTTGACGTGATATATTACTATCAAACAATGTACTTTTCTTTGAAAGTGTATATCACGTAATGT
Organism: Schistosoma mansoni; assembly: GCF_000237925.1. Lineage (NCBI taxonomy): Eukaryota > Metazoa > Platyhelminthes > Trematoda > Strigeidida > Schistosomatidae > Schistosoma > Schistosoma mansoni. Next base: position 12,788,924 of record NC_031500.1, on the reverse strand, counting down.
ATCCATTAATAACATAGATGTTTGACAAGTAAATTTACTTGATAGTACTTCAAATCGAATAATGAAATGATTTAAAAGTGTGTGTTCATGCATATTTAACCATACAAGTTTGGAACAGTTTATATGTACAACTATGGCAGAGATCAAGCATTGGATCTTCAAATCCATCAATAAGTATATTGCATTTACATGAAGACAATCATAACCAATCATAATTAATGATTGTTACACTATTCTGAAAAGTGCTCGTCAAAACGAAAATTCAAATTTATTGGATTTGATCACCGACAAAATGTGGAATGAGTCTCTAACGAAGTTGAAACAATTGTTCAATACTCCTTGTTTTTTTAAAGGTTCTTTCAGCTGATGTGAGACAGAAAATAATCATCTATAAAATTCTATATTTTCAGTTATCATAATGTTAGTGTCAGTAACAAGGGGAACATAAACATTAGGACGTTAGTACATCCACCTGACATGTTCCTAATTCTTACATTTTCTTGATTGATTTATCAACAGAATTGAATTATAAGACAAATTAAACTGCAGTAGTTTAATTAATTTCTTTTTCAATTAAATTTAGTTATCTCATGAATAATACGAGGCGGGATCGTGGATGCGCATTGCTGAGGAGTCCTATATGAGGACAAAAACAGCCGTCTAGTGCTTCCAAGTTTTCCATGGTGGTCTAGCTTCAATTGATTCATGAACTCAACAATTAAATTACTATAATATCCACAAAACCCCTTTCTGATAATACGGCAATTATTTCCAATAATTCGATCAATATGGAGATGGAGATGGAAAGAATATCAAAACAAAAAAAACAAACATATTCTTGATATCCGGAAATCTTAGAAACGTTTTTCACATTTTCAGTCAATAATTTGTCTAAAATATATGGTTTTATACAAATGTGTACTAACATTAGTTCGCCAAAATTGACATGCTAACTAGACTATTTATTAATTATCCCACTTGATGCCTTCAATTATAGATTACAAGTATTATCCTTAGCAACAAATTTACAATCGATCGACATAGTTTAGTCTAAATAACCTTGACAGCTCTATTTATAAGTCTAAATTTCTTAAAAACTATCAAATTGGTTATGTGGATTAGATTTATTTAGTTGTTTGATAAAGACTTTATTTGACCAGTCTCTATTGGCATGAATAAATTAATATAAGTTTTAATGAAGATAAATTGTGGAATGGGGAAGAGATTAGTGTAAGGAGTTTGTTAAATCAGATGGTTTATATCATTGAATGACTTCGTTTAAGTAATCATTGAAACTAGGAAGTACTGAAGATTATGGAACTCTGTAGTGTTAATGCACCTTCATAACCTCATTGAGAATTAATCAGTAGTAAAGATTACTATGATTAACCAATAGGTTTAGTTGGCAGAGAAAATAATTTGTAATATACTTGTAAAAATGAAGATTGAAGTACAATTGTTACGTCTTCATTGGAGTTGGGGGAGATTTTTGGATTTCATTAAAATCATGAACCGATCAATGTTAGACCACCATGGAAAACCTTAAAGTAATGGAGGGTGTTTTATTCTAGTATGGAACTCCTCAGCAGTATCCATCCACGATCCCACATGTGGGATTGAAACCAATGGATTTCGGTCTCACATGGACTCCTAACCTCGAGACTACTGACCTCTATATCTCTAAACCGAATGTCCTGGGTTTGAATCCCTAATGTGGGGTCATGGATAAGTAATACTGAAAGATTCCATACTAGGAGGAAATGCCCCCCCCCTCAGTTCTTTATGGTTTTCCATAGTGGTCTAACATTGATCGGTTCATGATTTTTATTGAAGTATTTTCACTCATCAATTTATAATTGATCATTTACTGTCACACATATAATTAAGATTTTGTACATTTAGAAACAGAGAGAGGGAAGGTGTGTGTGTGTGTGTGTGAGTGATAAAATATCTGTCAGAAAGTTTTGATTTAAATGATTTCTTCACTTAGCTAGATGTTTACACTAGCACTTAGACGTATGTAAATATGTGAACCTCCGTACAGACATGTATAAATATAAACTCATGAATATATATCCTCCTTCTTTGACCTATTTACTATTAATGTAATAACTATGATTAACAATTAAAATTTATATACAAATTTAAAATCTATCAGGCTGTTAAAGGTCATGACCTTTAAAATTTTACACACCAAAAAAAAAAAAATTTGAAATCATGTTTATTTATTTGGTTAGTTAGTTGCTAAGATGGTTAAGTTATTGTTGTTGTTGTAGTTGCTGTTCACTTATGTTTACTGAATGTGAACACTTTTTATAAATTTAGATTATTAATTACAGTAGTAATACGTGCTTAATTCACTTTTTTTTCTCTCTCTCATTTTTCTGTTCAATAATAATGTTAGTGTACTATATTTTCTCATACAGGATTTTAATGAGTAAGGGAATGTCTATTTTCAGATATTGGTGTATTTCTTTTTGTGTCTGTTTCAATTACTTTCTTATTGTCATCTGTTAAGTTCATAGCTAAAGTTCAATTTTATATAGTTGAGATCATGAGTCAATTGAAGCTAGACTACCATGGAAAACCTTAAAGCACTGGACGGTCGTTTCGTCCTATTGTGGGACTCATGATCTCAGCTATATAAAATTACCGAAATCTCCACAAAACCCCCTTCTGATAAAGTTCAATTTCACATGTTTATCGAATATACAATATGGTGGATGACTCTATGGCGTTTGAAGCGAACAGTACTAAGTTCGAGTCCCAGAGTGAATATTAACTTTGAGTGCATGTATATCCAACTGACGAGCGTCAAAATGGATTCCACAGCTAGCCACTATCCATCTTTGCTTATAAAACTTGTGACTTCAGGCAATATTGAGGCAGTCCGCATAAGATGCACCAATGCCAACAAGAGACTGATCAATTGCAGTCCTAAATAACAATGGGAAGATACAAGTAAACAACACCAAACGGATATGTTTCTGTTACAAGGCTCCATAATTTTGATTTCGATTAGTAATGGGATTATATAAACTCACTACCAAAGAGTCTCCTATTAGGATAAAACATTTATTCAGTACTATGTAGTTTCTGTTTTTACTTTAACTAAGATTGATCTGTGATGAAATAAATAAGTAAATAACTTGATTAATGGAATTTAATCGACCAAACTGATTAAATAAAATCACATGTTACATTATTATAAACAGTTTAATCTGATTTTTGAAAGAAGCCATAATCCTGGTATATTCCGCAACTGTATTCCAATGCAATTGACGGTTACGTACCTCAGACTTTACTGGTTGATTAATTAAAGTCAATTCATGATGTAAACTATAAAGTCTAAAAATCTATACAGATCCATCATCTTAATTAAAATAGGAGGTTTGTGAATATTGTGAAAATTTGAAGATAGTCTAATCTAATAATTGACGACCATTGAATACTAAGGAATACTTCGAAAATGATTTACTTTAGTTACAGGGACTCTTCATCCAGTAGCACTTACAATTACACACAGAATCAAACCTCGAGATTACTGAGATTAAATTCAGTAGTTTGGACTAAGTACTGATGTAGAGTTTTATCCTAAGTCAAATAAACTGTCAAATAGTTCCCTGATTTACAACCATTGACCTAGTGTGTTGTTGAAAATACAGAATTCATATGGTTTCATGAAGTTTCCAATCACTGATGATTGCCAGTGAAATGAATCAGGAATAATCGTCTGTGTGCAAGATTTTAATAAAACAATAAAAGCGTTGGAAGTAGCTAATGAGCCTAGCTACTGAGGAGTTTTAGGAATATGCATCCATGATCCCGCATGTGTGACTCAAACCGTGAACCTTCGGTCTCACGCGTAAACACTTAACCTATAAACCACCAAGCTGATGTCCAAAAGTTTTAATATTTAACTTCAACCAATCTACGATATTGAGCGACCATCTTCGATTGTCTTCAGTAGGTATCTACCTCAATATAATATTTAACATAAATTGTGTACATATTACCTGCTTACGCCTGTTAACCCTCGTGGAGGAACATAGACCGCCCTCCAGCCGTTCTCCATCCAACCCCCGTCCTGGACAGTCCTTTCAAGTTCTTTCCAGTTGCTATCCACCCTTTTCATATCGGCTCTTATTTCCCGATGTGATGTGTTCTTTGGCCTTTCTCTTTTCTGCTTCCCTTCAGGATTCCAAGTTAGCACTTGCATCGTGATGCAGTTCGATGATTTCCTCAACGTATATCCAATCCACTTCCAACGTCTTTTCCTAATTTCTTCGTCAGCTGGAAGCTTGTTTGTTCTCTCCCACCAAAGGCTGTTGCTGATAGTATCCGGCCAATGAATGCTGAGTATTTTGTGTAGACAACTGTTTATAAATATGACACTTTCTAGTAGTTCTCCATATTTCAGCTCCGTACAGTAGGACTATCTTGACGTGTATATATATATGGTTTTATTAGAATTTTAAAAGTAGCTTAAAACTAAGGTTTTGAACGTAATGTTTATTGTCAAAATAACACTACACTACACTGCAATTCATATCAACATTATTATTATTATTGTCTTTATCCAATAAACATAAATGTTTATTATTTTGTAAACAATTAAACTAAAAAGAAAAAAACTAAAGTTAAATAAACATACTACTGAAAACTTTCCATTTTGAACATCAACCTTAATAATCGTAGTAGTAATAGTAGTAGTAATAATAATAGTAATAATAATAGTAATATAGTTAGTAATTGATCCTTTTGACATATTAAAGCTGATCATAAGACAGGAAACATGAATAATCCTTCTTTTGTTTTTTCGACATTATTTCTAAATTTGCTGTTCCCTTCTCTATTGATTGAAGTGAAATAGGAGGGTAAAGCAAAGTGTTATACTTGTCAATGAGTACAATATCTGTATATGTAATTGATTTTATATATTGTAAACAATTTGATCCTGCTAGTCTACTATAATGGTGATTCTTTTATCTACACCACTCTACTATAAAATAATTAGGTTTTCATAAACTAGATAAACTTCATTGCTTTATTTTTTTTTATTTAAAAAAAAATAACACCCCCCCCTAATTCCTATCAGATTGAACAAACAAAGTTTAATGTTCCATTTTTTTTAATTTTTTTAATATATAAACAAGAACAGTACTAGTTAATCGACATTGTTTATCTAAAAAAGGAAGTTCTGATAAAGAAAAATAAGTAGATGGTGGAGAAGATTTGTAGCTTAGGTGGATGATTTTGATTGGAGTTTTGTTCTCAGAGAACACAAATCGGGACAATCTAATAAATATAGAATCTCTTAATAAGATCTGAGAATCATATAGTTAATAAGCAAAGATGGATAGTGGCTAGTAGTGGAATCCAGTTTGACACGCGTTTCGTCCTATTTGAGACTCGTCAGCTGGATGTACCTGCATCTTAGAGTTGATGTTTACTATGGGACTCGAACCCAGTGCCTTTCGCCTCAAACGCATATATACAATGGTTGCCTGGGCTCAGTGCTTTCTACTACCACTAACACTGTTATTACTTCTACTACTCTGATATTTGTCTTGAGGATTTTATCTCACTGTGTTGCTGAAATAATCCATATGTTTGTCAGATTCTACATTACCTGACTGAGTTTTCAGTAATGATCAAATTATAGCTATCAATTTTTTTTAAAATTAGATAATCAATTTATTAGATTCAAGATTACATTGTACTTTCTGCAGTGGTAGTTGATTGAAGGCGATCGATGAAGAGCTGATTTTAGTGAAATAAATATGATCAAAATGGATCATGAAAATCTCTAGTTACAATATATTAGAAACATTTATATTAGGAGAACAAAAGTAATCTGTAGAAAGTCCTATCTAACTTAGGTTTTGAGGTAATTGATGCCCGAATAACTGAGAGATATAATCTGTAGCTTCAAACCTTATTGATGTGTGTCTAACTTTCATGAAGAATATAAGTTTTCGAACATTTCCAGATATAACTTGCTGACGAACCTAAATTTGTGGGAAAACTCGATCAAAAAAAGGTTTTCTTCCAATTACCTCCAATAACCGTCATGCATTAAAACGTAATATATGGGATGTTAGGTCAGTTAAAATTGTGGCCATGTTAAGACTTCTTCTATAGAATTCAATTAATGCTTAGGACTAGACAAACATAAAATTAATTATTATTCAATGAACGGGTAATATTATTGTATTATACGTACAGACAAAATCATTTATTCAGTTAACACCTGAACAACATTTGATATTCTTGTTAAACATTAATAATATCAGAAAGGATTTTGTGGATATTATAGTAATTTTGATGGTTGAGATCATGAATCAATTGAAGCGAGACAACAATAGAAAATCTGGAAGCACTGGACGGTCGTTTCTTCCTATTATGGTACTCTTCAGTGGTTTAGTGGTTAAGCGCTCGCGCGCGAGACTGATAGGTCTTCGGTTCAAATCTCGCGAGTTGGAATCGTGGATGCACACTGCTGAGGAATCCCACAATAGGACGAAACGACCGTCCAGTGCTTCCAGGTTTTCCATGGTGGTCTAGCTACAATTGGTTCATGATCTTAACTATCAAAACATTAATAAGTTTAGAGTTTTACTATTATTAGTGATAATAATACAATGAACTCCGAACTGTGATAATATTGAACAAATTAATCTTTCAATCTCCACCTTAGTGTCATTCTATCAGGTGTATATAAATACAAAGAACATACACCAACCCATTATGTATGGTGATAATCACTATGACCGGAACATCACAATGTGATGATAATGAGCATGAGAATGGATACAAATAAATAAATAAATATTTGTTTATTCTCATCAACATAAATAATTTTCTAAACTTAAGAGATCGTCAACAAAATCCTAACGGATTAAGGTCAATATATCCATAATTATGTTGTTTTCACCATCGAAACTCTCAATACACTACTTATGGATAATATGGTGTCTAAGCGATAATTAATCTATCTATCTATTGATCAGTCTATTGTAACATTAACTAAAGTGTCTTAAAACAAGAGGGGAGAGTGATGAAGATGAAGAGGGAGGAGTTAATGGATTAATTACTCCACCTTATTAATTATACATAAATAAATAATAATAAAAAAATGATGTTCACATATCCTTACACTAATTTGTTGTTATGTTCATTGGTAAAAAATATATTTAGGTGTTGCATGAATGAAAAATGAACCGCCCCCCCCCCCAAAAAAAACGAACAAATGAAATGTATTCACAGTATAACATGAAACTAAGCACTAAAACTATGGAATGTTAATGAATGTCCATTAAACTTATGTATATATTTTGTAATTTATTCATTTTTCTCTTTGGAAAATTATATCTATGGTACTAACGAATGAAACTTTTGTGGATATATACATTTAGTTAAGTCATTACATATACTTAAGCTTTATAATAAATTTAAAATTTAGATTAATAACAGATTGTTTAAAATATTTAAATTAGAAGGGGTTTTTTGTGGATATTATAGTATTTTTAATAGTTGAGATCATGAGTCCATTGAAACTAGACAACCATGGAAAACCTGGAAGCACTGAACGGCCGTTTCGTTCTATTGTGAGACTCTTCAGCAGTTCATGTCCACGATACCACCTGGCGAGCTTTGAACCCAAGACCTATCGGTCTTGCGAGCGAACACTCAACGTCTAGACCACTGAGCCGGTCGGCGTCCAACGGTGTTATTGTCTAACTTCAACCGATCAACGAAATTGTTTTCAGTGAGTTAATATCTCACAACAGACCTGGTTGATGTACACTCGTCACTGCTTCTCAATAGAACTCCAGGTAGGTCCTGGGTTCGACTCTCCCGAGGCGGGATCGTGTATACCCACTGCTGAGAAGTCCCACAATAAAACGAAACGGCCGTCCAGTGCTTCCAGGTTTTCCATAGTGGTCTAGCTTCAATTGATACATGATCTCAACTATTAAAATTAAAATGTTTATATTAAATAATTGAAAGCAATCGGTAGATAGTTGTAGATCTATATTTCATGCTAATTGATAGTCGTCAGTAGGATAAGTCTAATATGTTCAATGAACTGGCACCCCATGTTCAGATTAAAATTATGTCAGTTGATATTACAGTCATAGAGATTATAAATGAGTTATTTTTCCTCACATCTATCACTTATGAAAATGAGATAGTCATTCTGATTGATTACTGAGTAGTAATAAATATCACATTTTCTAGTCATTAGTACTGATAGAATTCTGTGGATCAAGCTGGAATATACCTAATGTTCTTAGTGACTCATCATTCTATGCACTAAGTTTTGATGTGTGTTCTTGGTTGAAGTGAACGACAGAAAATCCTATTTAACCTAGGTTTCTTGCAGGTTGATACTTGTCGCATATGGAATTTTAAAAGTACTGATTCTTCATAATAATTTTTAACTCACATCGTGATATTACTACTATAAGGTTATTTGAGACTAGAAATATCTCTTGTAGGATTGAGATCTTTATATTGATTCATCATTAAGCAGTGATCAATGTATTTGTTTCATCTTTTACTCCGGAATAATTATGTCAAACTAATCTCAGTACTACAATCACTGGCCTAAATGACTCGATGTTCTGCGCACTACATCTTAGCAGTTATAGACAATCGATATTATAAAATAAAACCTGGAAGCACTTAGCGGTCGTTTTTTCTTAGTATGGGACTCCTCAGTATTGTACATCCATGATTATCTGTTCATAAGGAATTAGCTGTAAAGTAGCCGTTTCATGAACCGATTAAAACTCAATCTTCTCCATAAATTATTCTAATCACCAGATACTCCAGACTGTATTCCCTTGAAATATTCGACTCAAAATATGCTGAAGCGTTTTGCCTCATAATTATTAATTTTGATCTCCGAAAATTCTTGCTTAAATAGTTTATTCAAAGAACTGATCTTAGGTAAATATTGAAAACCAGAAAGTATTGGATAACTGTTTTATTGTATTATGGGGTTTATCAGACATGCTCACTCAAATTCTATCACATAGAATTGAGCCCAGCATCTTAGGTGTCACTGCAAGCACTTTTTCTCTAAACACCTGGGCTGAAATCTAGTAATATCCATATCTAACTTGAATGAAGTTATGATATTGTGGGAATGCCTTCGATTGACTCACGTTAGACATGGTCGAACTTCACTAGTCACACCTTCTCACGAGGTTAATCTTTATTAACCACAGAAGTGATCATTAGTATGAAATTCTACACTATGACGAAAAAGCTGTTCATTGCTTCCTGGTTTTTGATGGTTTTCTAGACAGGATTAGTCCGTGATATAGGCTATAAAACTGCAAAAATCTCCACAAGTCTCTCTAAACTAATTATATATAATATTCTTGAGATTGATGAGATTAAGATCCAATTGATGAATACATCGTGCTATCAAAATAATTAAAAAACGTCAATCGACAAATACATTTGTCATTCTTGTTGTTATCACTGTTTCCATCCTCATAAAGCAAAGTTTTATCATAAATATGGAAGGTCTGCTGAAACTTCTAGAGTACCATTTTATCAAACATTCATTGACCGATATCAATTCTCCTGTATCTTTGTTTTAATTATCAACTCCATGTACTTACCCACATATATAAAATGCTTACAATATATAATGAATTTCATTATTGAGGAAAGAAACAAGCAGTACTATCACAATGTTCCGTACATTTTCCTTACTCCTTATTCTATAGAAAAGAATGAATCAATTATCAGAAAGGGTTGTTTTGTGGAGATATTAGTAATTTTAATAGTTGAAATCATGAGTTCATTGAAGCTAGACCACCATGGAAAACCTGAAAGCACTGGAAGGTCGTTTCTTCCTATTGTGGGACTCCTCAGCAGTGCTCATCCATGACCACATCTCGTAAGATTCGAACCCAGGACCTATCAGTCTCTTTATATAATATATCAGTCATTATACAATTCAGATATCAAATATATAGCATGACTAAAAGAGACTTCATACAATCAAGACTAGTTGTAAACAAATACACGCAAATATGAATAACAACTAATCATTGTTTAAAAAACATTGCAAATCAAACACTTATAAACAAGGTATTCTATTACAATCTTGTATATTTTATACATAGAGAATTTTTAACTATAAAGGAACATATGGTACTTCATAAAATAGGTGCATATTACTCTTATTACTGATGGGGTTTTAAAAACTATGTAGGTAGTTTTACCTAAACATATCAAGTGTAAGTAATCATCATCATCATTGATTTTATCAGTACACACACACACACACAGACACACACACACACACGGATACCTGAATCTGTCCCTTATCAATACATCTCAATAACATATGTAGCATCTGTTAGAAAGAAAAGAGAACAAAAAAAAATTTTGTTTTCAATGTTTCACCATTTTGTTATTATTATTTTTAATCAGTAAAACAAAATCTTTAAAATGATATTCTCTTATTGAAATAGTTCAAATGACATTTTGTATATGAACTATTCTCATTATACTAAATATTTACACTATACGCTTACATGAATATATGAGTAGTATGACAGTGTAAAATAGAATTATGCAAATTTATTTTGGTTTCTTTTTGTGTTTTTTTTTCGCGTTGACTTCTGTTAAGGGTTTTTATTTTGTTTACAAAGTCATCATTATCTGATGTATCAACTGTAAAACCACTATATATATTAGTGCTATAGTGTATATTTATTTATTTATTTAAGCACAAATATTGGTACAAAAGGGCACTAGATGTATATGCGCCACATAAAAAACTGTCATTTCATTTAATTGTGTGAGGGCTATGATACTGCCCAGCTGCCCAGACCGAAGCAGGTGGTTTCGTTAGGGGGCCACACCTCGAGACTCCAACCTAAAGGTCTGATCCACAATGCAGTGGAGCATCGTAAGGAGATGCAGTACCATGGTAGCCGGTGACCAACAATTGGTTCGTACGTTATTTGTTCCATCAGGATCCTGGAGCCCATGTGCACTACTGGTTTTAAATCAGGGTTGTACAACTCCCCTGTGTAGACATTCCGTATCCACCAACCCTATCGAAGCGCCGGACATTCACTTTTCGTCCTCTCAATTTCGTAAACAATACTCCCGCCACGAGAAAGCAGCGAGTAGGACTTCTCTGACGGAGGCTGTATACTCGTAGCCGTGTGAGAGCATTTCACGCGCGCGCGAGAGAGAGTAGACTTTCCCTACTCTCCACCGTACCATTGCATTTGGGGACCCCTCATACTTATTTCACTAAAGAATATATATAATGCATTTTGATGACTCTGTTCTTTCATTATGAGTGATTTTTCTGATGAGACATGTGGGGGTGATTTTATATTAAATCAGTTATGAGTAACAAATGTTGTTCTATAGGGAAAACATAACTATTAACATGTATATTCATTTGATATTTTAAGGGTTTTCTTTTTATATGGTTATTATTTAAAATCATCTGTAGTGGTGTTTGAATCTTCCTAAAAAGAATAATGATGGTTATTTGTTATATTGATGGATAAATCGATTACAATTAAGATAATAACTATTAGATGAATATAGAATATGAGATTTTGTTCCCTTGGTATTTATTATTTTAAATAAAATCAATTTATCAGAAGGGGTTTTTGTGGATATTATAATGACTTTAATAGTTGAGATCATGAATTCATGATGATCTAGCTTCAATTGATTCATGATCTCAACTATTAAAATCGATTATAAGCAAAGATGGATAGTGGCTAGCAGTGGAATCCAGTTTGACGCGCGTTTCGCCCCATTTGAGACTTGTCAGCTGGATGTACATGCATCTCAGAGTTGATGTTCACTTTGGGACTCGAACCCAGTGCCATTCGCTTCAAACGCCATCACGTTATCCACTTAGTTTCTGAGTCCTGAGAGCTACTCGCTTTTGAAATGGGGTGAAGTGCAAATTCACTTTACATTGTTTGTTTATATTCTCCTATTGATGTTTAGGAATACAATTGATTAGTCAATTATTGGCTATATGTGCCATATGTGTATTGCCTCGATATAGCTTTAATTATTGTAGCACATAATCTGTATCATGGATTCAAAATCCAACATTGAAATTGTAGTGTTTGAATGGAATGGTATAATCATGAAACTCTCGTCGTCTAATAATACCCAAAAAGACAATAAATACTTCTTGATTACATCATCCAACCCAACTAGTACAACAGCTTTAATATCCTTAACCTAATGTATCAATATTTTAAAATTTACTTTCGTAAGAATGTTACTTAAAAGCTTTTGTGGTGTGGGTTATTTATATTCACATAAGTAGTACATAACGATGGCCGGGCAGAGAATGTATTTCAGTAGAAGATAAATAACGAAAGAATGGGAATGAAACTCAATTGGTATGAAAATGCATGAACAATAATAATCGGAGACGCTAGACTGATATTTGCAGAAGGAACGGTGAAGGTTAAGACAATTGATTGATAGTTTTGCAAATTAACTATTTATGATATGGTTCTCATATTTTAGTGAGATTGTCTATAATTTTGTGCCTAAATACATTCGATTGTCTCTACTCATGTTCTTGATCACTACAGTTTTATTATTCTATTTGAAACTTTAATTGAAAATGTTAAAAGTTATATTTTATATTAGCTGAAATCATAAGTCTATTAAAGCTAAACTACCATGGAAAACCTGGAAGCACTGAACGACCGTTTCATTCTATTGTGGGACTCCTCGGCCCCGTGCTACCAGATTTTCCATGGTGGTCTAACTTCAATTAATTCATGATCATAACTATATAAAATTACTAAAATCTTCACAAAACCGCCTTCTAAAAATTATATTCTCTATAGTTTCAATGTTCAATGGTTTATTCATTCAATTGTTCAATCTTTTATCTGATTTGTCTATTATTTTATTTTATTTTAAAAAACGAAACAAAACACAAAGCCATGAAAGTGATTTACCAAAGAAAAAAGAATAATATCCTTCTCAATTATTTCTTAAATTCTTTATATTGTTTCCATAATAGAGAAAAAACTGATTAAGATGAATTAGTTTCAATGAAAAGGAAAAGAAAATGAAATAAACTAAATTGAAATAGAACTCATTGTGTTTTGCTTTCCCCTCCCCCTCGTCAGATATTACTTATTATATCCCTGCTACATTATAAATTATACATTGTTTTAAATAGGGGGAGACTATAATTTATGGATGAACCAATCAGGTATAAGATAATTGGTCACGAATTTTGGCGCAAAATTCATTCATTCATTTGACTAAATAGCGTTTTGGTATTATAGCTAATGTCAGTTCGTGATGTTTAACTTTAATCATAATTCTATTTCCTTATACAAGTTTATAACTCTTATTTGATCTTGGTTATTAGGTGGACACTCTTAAAGTCCGTCTAACATTGTTCTAAGGTTGTCCATAAATTATAGTCTCATCTTAAATACTAATTCAAGAAATCATGACAAGAATTGAATTGTCTCCATTGTCTTTGTTTATTGTTTAATATTATTTGTCTATTCATATTCATTTGAATAGTTTTCATTTTACAGATGACATAATCAAGTAATAATTATATATTAATAATAGTCTGGATTCATTTATGTCAATTCAAAGAGTCAATTAATGAAAAGAAGTTTTTCTTTTTCTGTTTATTTTCAATGTTTAATCATATAATAGGCAAACTTTCTTAATAGTGATAGAGACGAAATTGAAAAAAACAGAACAACACTAGTGACAAATACTGTCTAAGAAAGACCAGTATGGAAAACCTGGAAGCACTGGATCGTCGTTTCCTTCTAATATGGGACTCTTCAGCTTTAAATCATAGACTGATCTTAGATAGATAACCATTAAAAGCCAAGGAGCACTGGACAGCTGTTTCGTTCGTGTATGGTCAGTAGCTTAAGGGTTAAGTGTTTATTAGACACCTGAAATCCCTCAGTTCGATCTTCGATCAGACCATACATTCACACTACTAAAATAGCATAATAGAATGCCAATTCTGTGAAATATGATAAAACAGGTAAGTAATATAAAATTATCAATCTGGGATTGTGAAGATCATTGAGTTTCATTAAAATCACGAACCGATCAGTGTTAGATCGCCAATGAGAACCTGTAAACACTAGACGACCGATTCGTCGCGTAATCGTGTGGATTGATTGAAACCAAACATTATCACCGTTAGATCTCAACTCGGTGGTCTATAGGTTAAGTGTTCGCATATGAGACTGGTTCTTGGTTTTATTCCGCACATGCAAAATCATAAATGGGCACTGCTGAGTAGTCCCACACTAAGACAAGACAGCCATCCAGTGCTCACATGTTTTCACTAGTCGTCTAGCATTGATCTATTCATGATTTCAATAAAATTACTGACGAACAATCAAAAATGTGTGTACAAATATTAGCCTATTTACTTATTCATACATTTCCACATCATTAATATAGATAAATAATATTACAATATGATTAAAGTACACAATGGATAACCTTTATTATGTTTTACAAAGTATATTCATTTACAGGATCAATGATATACCTCAAACATTTTACAAATTATAACGATTTAAGTTGGGTATAGTTTACAGTTTTATTTACCCCCCCCCCAAATAATAATACTTAAAACAATGTATAGTTTGTATATATTCTTGTATAATTGATAAGTAAACAAATCTTAGTTTGTACATTGACAGATGATGATTCATGTAAATGAAGTCAATAACAATAGTTTCACACAGTCTATTATCGTTTATCCTTTAGTTTATTTTCAATAACGATTACATATTTACTGTATACATTCTTGTAAGACTACAAATATACAATGTGTGGAAGTAGTCATTCCGAATAGACTTATATAAATGAGGTACATATATAAATTATAATTTGGTGGTGGTGGGGGGAACAAGACAACAACAAGAACAACAGAAAAAGATGGAATGTATTATTTTGAAAAATGAGTTTTACTAATATCCCATATTACTGGGTATTTATCTATTTACTTATTTATTTGTCATTGTTGTGAAGGTAAAATTAGAAAAAAAAAGTTTTTTTTTTAAAAAAAATGTTTCCTTTGTGTAAAAAAATAGAAGTGATTTTCAATACCAAATAAATGCATAGACCATCAGACAGTTGTTTCGAAGCTATTAGCTATTTTTGGATAAAGCTTGGAAGTTTAGATTGATATCAAGAATGGAACAATGTTAGAACATTATTGAAAATCTGGAAGGTCGTTTCGCCCTAGTATGGGACTCCCCAGCAGTGAGTATCCATGATCCTTCATGTGGGGCTCGAACTTAGAGACTTGAGTTTCACACGTGAACGTTTAACCTCTAGACAATTCAGCTAGCCATACAACGGTTTAATTATCATGCGATCACTGGTGACTGGCTTCAAGGTGAATTTCTTGGAGTTCTAGTGAGAAACCGTGACCAGTGCAACACAACCGTGTCTGTTATGAGACAGTTACTGACTAAAGACAACGGTTAACGGTGGCTCAATATCCTGGATTTGTTGAAGTTAAACATTAAAACCATTGGATGTCGGCTCAGCGGTCTACAGAATAAGCGTTCGCGTGCGAGACCGAAGGTCCTAGGTTTAAGTCCCGCATGCAGGATCGTGGATGCATACTACTGAGGAGTCCTATAGTAGGATGGAATGGTCGTCCAGTGATCCAGGTTTTCGATAGTATTCTTATATTGTTCCATTCATGAACTTAATTAAAACTCAACAATCTCCACAACTCTATATTTATAAAACTTAGAAGATCGAAAATGCTGTTTTATCTGTGTAACTAGTACTTACTGTTGAACAGTTTCAAACTGAAAAGAAGCAATCATTTAATAATCACTAGCTTTTACTGTTTTTACTCCAATCAATTTCGATCACACACTAAATATTGGTTCAAGTTATACAATTATCAAAATAATGACATTGTTAGATCCTCTGAAGAATTACTATTTCTATGTTTTTCACTGATTATTTTTGTGGCGTGACTACTAGCTAATGTGGATATATTTGCCGTCTCCAAGTGATTCCAGACGATCACTGATCACTGTTTTCCACTAGACTGGTAATACCTGAGTTTGAATCTCGCGAGGCGGGATCATGGATACGCACTGCTGAGGAGTCTCACAATAGGGTGAAATGGCCATCCAGTACTTCCAGGTTTTCCATGGTGGTCTAGCTTCAATTGATTCATGATTTCAACTATGAAAATACTGAAATCTCCACAAAATCCCTTCTAAAATGAAATTAAGTAAATAAACAGTTTCACTACTATTTTTAAGACATAGTAAATACATAAATTTGTAAAGTCATTAACTTCAGTTCATTATAGACAGTGTATATGTATGTTGGATGTTTTTTTTGTAACAATGATTAATACATTGCTAAACTATTTTGAAAGTAATATAATACTCATTACCCCTTTAAATAATATATGGTCTAATGTATTTATTCTTTGTTTTTGTTGTCTTTTTCTATACAAATTTATTGTTATTAGTATCCATATCCTTTGAAGTTTATCGTTTTTTGTCGACTGTCATAAATGGTATAAGTTAACTTTTGAAATATGTTGCTATACATCTTTAAAAAAAAGAAAAACAAAAAATTTTTCTATTTTTAAGAAAGACACAATTTTTTTTCTTATCTAAACTATTCACTTGGTAGTGTTTGGTCGAATCTTCCGATTGACGTTTAGGATTGTAATTGATCAGGACGAAAAACGCGCATCAAACTGGATTCCACTGCTAGCCACTATTCATCTTTGCTTATAAACTAAATTATATTTACTTTTTTTCTCATTTAGTCATAAAAAGTTAAAACAATTGTCTATACAAAGATGGATAGTGGCTAGCAGTGGAATCCAGTCTGATGCGCGTTGCGTCCTATTTGGGACTAGCCACCTGGATGTATCTGCATCTCAGAGTCGATGTTCAATCTGGCACTTGAACTCAGTACCGTTCGCTTCAAATGCCATCGCAGGTACATCTAGCTGATAGGACGAAAAAACCGTCAAACTGGATTCCACAGCTAGCCACTATCCATCTTTGCTAATAATGCTTGTGACTTCAGGCAATATTTTGGCAGTTTGCACAGGATGCACATATACCAATAATGGACTGATTAATTGCAGTCCTAAATAACAATGGGACGATACAAGTATACAACATCAAGTGAATTGTCTATACATATTAGATAAATTATAATCAAACAGTGTAAATTTTAAATATAATTTTGTTTTAACTCATTAGATACATGTATAATTATCAATGGTTAATAAGTCAAACTGATATACAAATTTTGTTTCTAAGTCAAGCTAGTAACTTGACGAATTAGACACTTATTTATAACTAAAAGATGTTGGTATTTAAGAAATGTTTTGATAGTGGCTTGCAATTAAATTGAGGTATGATGTCCCGTTCAATTTGGAACTCATTGGATGTATACAACTGGAACCAAGTGTTGATATTTAAACCAAAACTCTAACCCCAGTACTTTCCTTTTTGAAGAATGTATATATTTCAAAAGTAACTGATCGCTTTAAGCGTTCAACATCAATCTCTTTGAAGCGTAAGGCATTGAGTTCGAGTTTTTGTGTGAGCATCAAGACGGATCGAAGTACATTTCACTGACGAGCCTTGGATTCCACTAGTAGCTGATAATCAACATACTAAAATATATTTGTGAGTAAATGATAATACATAAATGATGAGCTCAGAATGCATTTATGTCAAAGAGGACTGATAGATTGTAGACTTCAAGAATAACGCGAACATATAAATACTTACAAATGAGGAAATTTTACGAGACCAATATGATGTTACATTACTACCCTAAATAGTTTAAAATGCTGTCTTTACATCCATCCAGTACCCTTTGTTTATCAGATGATGTTTGCCTATGATAAAAAATAACCTTCTGATTTAGTAAGATGTTTCTATCTGATAAGACTTCTTTAACTTCAATGACGTTTTACTTACTAGGTTTATAATGATCAATCAAATAAATACTATAAATTGTACCATTTCAACTACCTTCCAAAGTTTACATCATTGGCAAATCTTAATCAAAAAACTATAAAAAGTCAAAATGTTAGATAATCTCCTTGTCATGGTGTATAACTCTCCAGTGACAGTGAGTATACACGACCCCACCGGGGATCGAATCCAATAACTTTAAGTCTCAAGTTGAACCCTTAACATTTAAACCATTGGATCCAAATTCGATAGTTTATATTTACATTTCCAGTGATTTCACAATATTGTGCAATCATTTTTTTAATGTCATTGTTAGATAACTACCTCTCACTCGAAATGGTTAGACTTGACTGATTACAACTTTTCACTAGAACTCCATGGATTGTATCTCGAAATTATTATTAGGCAATAATAATATCATTATTATTATTTTAATAAATGCAGAGGGTTTGTAGAGATTACTGATTTTTATAGTATACTGTAATATTAGTATCCATTAGAGTTTAACATTTTTTATACTGTTATTAAATAATATGAACTTTGGGGACAGAATCATTACATCTTTCTTTATTTCTTTTTGAACCAATAATAATTGTTCAATGATTCTTTGTAGCTTTCGTAATCAGTTGTGGTTATAGGTAGAGTGGATGGGAACAGTCCCATTATCCAGGAGGCACGACAAGAACATGTTAGTCGGATTTCGCCTTCCAGTATGAACTTACATTAATGTAATATATATTTTACAGTATTGAACATATAAAAATGAATTTAGGTTTTTTGCATAAACTAAATTGAAAATTTTCTATAAATAGGCATATTAAACTAACAAATTAATGATTAAACTATAATCAGGTAAACAGAATTGTTAGTTAGTAGTGACAAAATACGCCAAAATCTTCTCCACCATCTTAAACAAGTAGCCACGTTGAAATTGATCAAAACAAGTGATCTATTCTCAGAAAAAAAACCATACAAATACGGCATTATAGGTTGCATTAGTTATAGGCTAACCTCAGAGTTCTAGAGTAAACCAGAGATTTTTGCATAGCTGTTGCTTCTTAGTATGGTGCTCCATAACATAAACACAACTTTACTATGGATTAAGCCTAGGAAATTCAGGTCTCATGATGAACGATTAACCTTTAATACCACTAAGGTGGTTTACTTTTATTTCAGTCGATTTGAGAGATATAGCTCACGTATCATTCAGTGAAAATAGTGATAACTGTTTTACTTTCAACATATCTAAACTACATTAGTCATAACTAATCAATAGAACTTCAGAAAAGCTGTGAAGTCATCACTGAACTGACTTATGATTTAATTGAAATGGCTTTGTGAATATTGGTTTGATTTATAAGTTTTACTAGTCACATGTTGATCTTAGTTAGGGTCACCACTCATTAGTTGAACAATACTTGTTGATCAGTCGCTGTGCACAATTAAACATAATTAATGAAGTTCAATTAGAACTGAGGGCTAGATGGAATGTCACGCTGGTAACTTACAGTTCATTCACTGCATTAAAAAGTCAAATTAAATTATGAGAACTTTTCCATATTGTTTTATTGAAGACATATTTTTATGTTTTATGAGTTATTCACATAGAATAGCTGTAAATACTTATTGACAACTTGATAGTATAACATGATATAAGTTGAAGGGTATTATTGTCATCATATGATTTATAATTAGTATGGGAGATTTGTGGAGATTATTGACTATCATAATTTACATCACTAATATATCTTAGATAGTTATTCAAATCCAGGAAGTACTAAGAAGCTGTCGTTTCCATAGTAGTGCACATCTACGAACACAGGACCATCAGATCCTGTGGTGAGTGTTTAATCTACAGACCAGTGAACGTGCAGTAATAATAGGTATTTTTAGCCAATCACTTCTTGAGATGATAAGAAATCTTTACAAATAAGACAAGACAAATGAATTTTATGGTCCAAATTATTAATATTATCACTAGTGCTCCTTCATTCCTTAGGTTAAGGCCATATATAGTGTATAGCTAACTGTCCAGAAAAAAACCATCATCTTTCTACAAAGTATCAATAAATCCTACTTATTGTCTATATATTTCAAATTAATTAGTTTGATGATGATAAATCTATATATTACAGACGGTAAAACAAACAACTGACATTAGTTAAATGAGATGCAAGAACTAAACACCTGGATTTGGTTAGGATTTACGCCCATTACTCCCAATGAAGTATAGGCCGCCGACTAGCATTCTCCAACCCACTCTGTCCTGGGCCTTCCTTTCTATTTTTATCCAATTGTTTTTCACTCTTCTCATTTCTGTCTCCATTTCTCTGCGTAATGTGTTCTTTGGTCTTCCTCTTCTCCTTTGACCTTCAGGATTCCATGTGAGGGCTTGCACTGTAACTCAGTTGAATGATTTCCTCAATGTGTATCCTATCCACTTCCAGCACTTCTTCCTGATTTCTTCCTCCACTGGAATCTGGTTTGTTGTCTCCCACAGTAGCTTGTTGCTAATAGTGTCTGGCCAACGGATCCAACTAAACACCTGGTTGACCAAAACAATGTTACCACACATGATAGTTAATCATAAATAAGCACATCATATTAATGTTAATTGCTCTTAAATTAACTTGTAAACGTCTCTGCATAGTGTCATTAGTTATTTACATTAACTGGCTTAACAAGTACCATTCACATACTTTTACGAAATTTTGTGATGGGAATTTAGGTTTATCTGTAGGTTGATTTCACTTTACGGAGTACACTAATATTGACCACACATAGTGTGCTTTTTGAGGACGAACTTACTAAAATTAATTATTATAAATGTTAAAAGGTGAATTTAAAATGATCACCAATTTTACCTCGTTAACTCTATTTATTTAAGCCCATTATCTCAGTATCATGTTAGAATTTTTTAAAAGTTGGACAACTGGGTTCAAAAAGAACACAGATCAGGAACCGGTTAGTACTTCATTACTTTAAGCCTGATCTGTTTGTTCAAAATTCAAATGTCAAGCAAATCATTTTCCCATGATCATAAAATTCATTTTTTTATTTTATAAATTGTTATCTCCTATTTCGTTTCTTCCCCCTAGTATTTTTTAAGACTCGTCAAATCAATAATCAGAGGGGGTGACTGATTTCAAGATATATTTCCTTGAGTTCTAGTGAGTAGCAGTGACCAGTGGAGTTCAACCAAGTCTGTTGTAGAGATATCAACTCACTGAAGACAATTGGTGAACGGTTGCTCAAACATCGTGGATTGGTTGAAGTTAGACATTAACACTGTTGGATGCCGGATCAGTGGTCTATCGGTCAAGTGCTCTGGCGCGAGACTGGTAGGTCATGGGTTCGAATCTTGTGAGGCGAGGTACTGGATGCGCACTTCTGAGGGGTCCGAAATAGGACGAAATGGCCGTCCAGTGGTTCCAGGTTTTCCATAGTGATCTAGCTTCAATTGACTCATGATTTCAACTATGAAAATCAATAATCATCTTTTACGCTTCTCATCTCTCATTGTCTTTCATTTTTACTATCTATAATTACTTTTCTAACAATTAATTAACTTTGAATTCACTTGGTATTGTTTACTTGAATCTTCCCATTGGTGTTTAGAACTGAAATTGATTCGTCCTGGATTCTACTACTAGCTACCATCCATCTTTGTATATGAGTACCTTTAGTTCGATATCTCACATTTAATTGAAAATTCATTTATTACTCAATGATCCTAACATATCTTAATCCATAATCATGAAGATAATAAGCGGAAGAGTAGTTCACCCAATATAATAAACCGAATAACAAATACTACTCGGATTAAAAGATATCCAAGTGAATATAAGAATACTAAATAGTTGAGATCATGAGTCAATTGAAGCTAGACCACCATGGAATAGACATGTTAGCTGGATTGAAATGAATGATACTATTTTCTATCTTGAATAAATATTAGATTATTCTCTTCAATCTTCTTCAACTCGAGAAACGATTCATTGAAGATAATCGGAAGAGAATAGTTACACTATATACAATACTGTAATATACCTAAATACATTTATAGCTAGCTGGCTAGCTAGCTAGCTAGATAGATAGATAGATAGATTGCCAGTAGTATATTCTTACTTATCACTTCACTTAGAGTTTTCTTTTTACTGTACTTTATTTTTGTACACTTGACATTAACTAGAATACCTATCAGTCAAAAATACATTTTAGGGAAAAACTTCTGTTTATTATTATTATTACTGGTAATGTTTAGACAGTTTATCATAATCAATTTGATAATGAATGACTGTCAATTAATTAGTTGCTGTTGTTCATTTACCTTCTTACATGATGATCTAATATAAATGTGTCTATCATGAATTACAGGTTATATAGTTAAACATAGAAACAGTGTAAAGGTTTATATTTTGCCCGTTTGTGTGTGTGTGCGTCTTTGTGTGCATGGACATTGATTGAATTGTATAAACAAATCATAAGATAAAATGTAACTGATCATATATTAGTTTAGGGAGTGGGGGTAGTGAATTTGCCATTTTAACAATACCCAGTTTTATCTTGGCACATCTAATTAATAGTAGTCATAATGTAGATAAATCGAAATCATTTCAAGTGATCTATCGTATACTTCCATCATTTCCCAACGGAGTTCGTTCCCGTCTCCTTCATATAGCAGAAGCCATAGGAAGTCGTACATTCCACCCCCAATTTAATTATTTCTTTCTATCATCCTAGTTACAAAAACATGAAATCAATTTTAATAAATTATTGAAATTATACATTTGTATGATAGATAATATCTATATTAGAACATATGTTACATCATCACCTTGGAAATGTGTAAATAAGAGTAAAGAGAATTGGAAATTTGTTTCTTTCATAATCTACACTTTGAAACAATGAACATTGCTGACCTATAAAGTGACAATCATTATCAATATGAACCAATGAAACACAATTCAATCGTCCATATCTTTTCATTTCAGTTATTCTTAGTTAATAGCTATTCAAGTGAACTATATGGGTGACCTACTGATGTATCCTAATTGTACTATCTTTTCAATTGAAACAAGAAAAGAAAATCTTTTTCTTTTTAATATTCAGTTAGTTGAGCTAAAATTTTAATTAAACTAAGAACTATTAGACAAATCATTGTTTTATAGTTGAAACCATAAGTCAATTGAAACTAGACCACCATGGAAAACCTGGAGCCACTGGACGGCCGTTTCGTCTTATTGTGAGACTCTTCAACAGTGTGCAGCCGCTATCCCACATCGCGAGATTCGAACTCAGTACCTATTAATCTTGCATGCGAGCGCTTAACTTCTGGACCACTGAGCCGGTCGGCATTTAATGGTGTTAATGTCTAACTCCAAAAAATCCACGAAATTGAGCAACCGTCCACCATTGTCTCAAGTACTTCCAGGTTTTTCATGGTGGTCTAGCTTCAGTTGACTCATTATTTCAACTATAAAATTACTAAAATCTCCACAAAAAAACCCTTCTGATAAAAATCATTATTATTATTGATTTTTATCAGTTTATAACTTTGATCACTTTAGATGTACAATAAAATAATTATCGATAATGTACAATATATATTTATTTGTTATTGTTTACTTGTATCTTCCCATTGTTATTTAGGACTGCAATCGATCAGTCTCTAGTTGGCATATGTACATCCTGTACGGACTGCCTCAATATTGCCTGAAGTCAAAAGCTTTTTAAGGAAAGATGGACAATGGCTAGCTGTGGAATCCAGTTCGACGCGCGTTTCGTCCTAATTGGAACTCGTCAGATGGATGTAACTGCATCTTAGAGACTGATCGATTTCAGTCCTAAATAATAGTAGGAAGATACTAGTAAGCAACAACAAGTGAATATATCTTCACCTCATTGAACAAGCAGGTGGCTATCAGAACTCAGCAGCTAGGTGGATAACGTGATAGCGTTTGAAGCGAATGGTACTGGGTTCGAGTCACAGAATGAACATTAACTGTGAGATGCAGGTGCATCCAGTTGACGAGTCCCAAATTGGACAAAACTGGATTCCACTGCCGGCCATTATCCATCATTGCGTATAACGTATATGCTGAAGGAAATTTTAAACTATAAACATCATAATAATTTAAATGTCAACATTAAAGTTGCACAATTATGTTTCTTTGTTAATCTACACATAGTAATTTAACAAATGAATCATAATCAGAAGGGGTTTTTTGTGGATATTATAGTACTTTCAATCATTCAGATCATGGGTCAATTGAAGCTAGACCACCATGGAAAACCCGGAAGCACTGGGCAGCCCTTACGTCCTATTGTGAGACTCCTCAGCAGTATGCATACACGATCCCGCCTCGTGAGATTCTAACACAAGATCTATCGGTCGTCCATCGCTTTCAGGTTTTCCATGGTAGTCTAGCTTCAATTCACTCATGATTTCAACTATAAAATGAATCAGAAATTTAAAATATACTGAGATTTATGAAGATAAATAATAACGTAAATGAAACATAAAGTTCATCATTGATAAATGTTTACCTTATTGACTTAACTACTGTAACCATTTATAGAATAATTTAACTTAGTGAAATAGTAAATTTCTATCATCCTATTGATTCATTCTATCATAATCATTCATTGCTACATTTCATTTCATTTACTTTTTCACTATTATCGAAAGTATAAATAAATTTGGTAAACAGAGATGGATAGTGGCTAGCAGTAGAATCCAGGACGCGCGTTTCGTCTTATTTGGGACTCGTCAGCTGGATGTACCTGCATCTCACAGTTGATGTTCACTCTGGGACTCGAACCCAGTACCCTCACTTCAAACGCCATCGCGTTATCCACTCGGCCACTGAGTCCTGATAGCCACTTGCTTGTGCGATGGGGTGAAGTTTAAATTCACTTTGTGTTGTTTATTTGAATCTTCCAATCGATGTGTTAGGACTACAACTGGTCAGTCTCTAATTAGCATATGCCACTATCCATCTCAGTTTATCACGCTTGTGAATTAAGGCTATATTGAGGCAATACGCACAGTATGCACGTATGCTTATTAGAGACTGATCAGTTGCAGTCTTAACACATCGATGGGAAGATTCAAACAAAACAACACTAAGTGAAGATAAACAAATTGTTGGATTTCATAGTTTTCACTATAGGTCAAATGGAAGATATTCAATTCTCTCCTTGATCACTTAACTTTCAAACAATGGAATCGACATTAATTGATTTGTATTTCTTACGTCATTCAATTAATGATATTTTACAATTATCTTCCAGTGTTATCGATGATTAACTGTCTCATACCTAAAATGATTGAAGTCCATTGGTCATTTATACTACTACTGATAAATGATTTTATAATATCACTTGTTGATATCCAATATTTTCTGGTTTCGATTAACTGTTCAACTACCATTAGTCGATCTTCTAAGCTATGGAAATTTCAATATTAATTGTTTTGTCTGATAGTTAAGTAAGAAAGAAGATGGGAAACAGTTATGATATAAATTAGATAATTACTTAATTCAATTATGTGAAATTTTAATCGAAATTAATGATCTCACAAATATTTCTTCTAGTTAATCACTTAGTTGTTCCTTAATTAAAGAAAAAATAGTCCTTTTAAAGAAACATACATTTTCAATGGTGGAAATAGATTTGTTTTAAACGAGATAGAAGTCCATTGATTCAGCGAATCTGAGAGTTAATGTTCACTCTGGGACTCGAACCCAGTACCTACCGCTTCAAACGCCATCACATTATCCACTTAGCTACTGAGTCCTGATAAGTTTAATAAAATTCGTTACTTTAAAGTAAAAAACAACGATCAGTAGGGTTTTTTTTGGATATTATAGTAATTTTAATAGTTAAGATAATTAGTCATTTCAAGCTAGAACATCATGAAAAACCTGGAAATACTGAACGACCGTTACATCCTGTTGTGAGATTCCTCCACGATCCCGCCTCGCGAGATTCGAACTTAGGACTTGTCGGTCGTCTAGTACTTCTAGGTTTTTCATGGTGGCCTATCTTCAATTGACTCATTATCTCAACTGCTAAAAAAACAACTATGTATAATAAAATCGGATTGAAATATTAGAAAGTTTGTTATGCGCTTATTTGTATGAATAGTTTTACTAGTCAAATAATGATTAATTTTCAGGAATATTAACCGAAATCGTTAATTATTATCTTACATATAAATATACTACTACTACTACTACCTAATTACACCTATTAACTCTCGTTGAGAAGCATAGGGTGCCCACTATCATCTTCTACCCAATTCTGTCCTGAACAATCCTTTCCAGTTGTTTCCAGTTGATATTCAACCTTTTCATGTATGTTTTCAAATCTAAGCATAGTGTGTTCTTTGGTCTTCCACTTTTCTGCTTCCCCTCAGGATTCCAAGTTAGCGCTTTTCTCATGATTCAGTTTGATGATTTCCACAATAAAGTTCTATCCACCTTTACCATCTTTTCCTAGTTTCTTCTCTAGGTAGAAGGTGGTTTATTCTCTCACACTGTAGGCTGATGGTATCTGGCCAACGGATATATATATATATATATATATATATATATATATATATATATATATATGCATTCGGACGGTTATCGCTTTTAAACTTAACGAGTGTTAGCTAGGAAGTTTGATTGATTAATTGAATGTCTCGATTACTGTAACAGTGAAGTTGTTTGTGATGGCCAATAATTGTACACGAAATCATTACATGTCTCTAAAAGTGTTCAAAATACTGTAAAATGATCAGCGTTTCTATTGTAAATCCCAGTAAAGTTTTCTTGTAAATGATTCATTTTTGTCTAAGTCAAATCTCCAAAACTAGTTGTCATCATACAAGAAACCTTGAATAAGTAATATATGAGTAAACAATGATCTTATTGGGTCATTATATTTGACACGTTAGGTTGAAAATCTTTGAGTTGGGATTTAAAGGAGAGGCTTATTTTCTTCATTGATAGTAATAACTGCATATAGTTGATTGATCATTGAGTAGAGACCAATGTTATGTCTGTCTTTCCCGTTGGTATCGATCTAGTTCATTGTAGAATTTGTAATGCGAACACCAGTTATTCAACATTGCATGATTTCTTGAAACTCAAAGCAGATGAAGATAATCATTAGGAAACGTAGATTCTGTAGCTTAGTTTTGCAAATTGACCAATTTAATTCGGTCAGCGCTAAAACGACACACACACACGCAATGACCATTTAATTGTAAATATCTCTACATCATAGGAGGTCATTCGCAGTTTGAATATCTTAACATCAGTATCTCAAACTATGAAACTAGGTGACTAACATAAACCTTAGTCTTCATCCACTTAAAAAAGATTAAACACTACAAAGGCATATACCGATCAAATTTATAAATATTATCAGTTAGCCTTTCTTTTTGGTTATGTAACATGTGTATCAAAAGTGAAGCGGCACAGTTTTAAGAGATAGAGAGAGAGAGGGGGACGGAGAGAGAGAGAGTGACTTAATCGTCTTTTTTTTCTATCTTCCAAACCCTCTGTTATTAAATATAAATGAATTTTCTAATCAACATATATCTATATATATAAACTAAAGAAGTAATTGAGATTTCCTTTTTTTTATATCAATGTCGCCAGCTGAATTGTTCAATATATATACATAGATACAAACCGTATTGTATACAGTTAACCATTGTGTTTGGCTTCTTTTTTTTGATTTTAATAAAATAAACTTAATTTAAACAATTCATTCATTCAAACAATGAATAACATTTTAGCTTGTTCAATTTTCAATATTCATTTATTTATTTATTCACTTGTAGCATTTAAAATGGCACCAGTATATGTTTTAACTTTTTGTTTTATTCATTCTCCTTAAATTAGTACTATAATGAATCATTGATCATTGATGAATCGGTGTTAGATGGTTACTTATTGGCGGGAATAATCTGTACATACAAATCATTTCATATATATATATACATATATATATATATATATATATATATATACATATATATAGACAATATATACACAGTTAATGATATGCATAAGCATATGGTTATATCAGCACACAATGGTGCATAATTACACATACATACACACATATGTGCATATATGTGTTTCTATGCACAGGTATACACAATTGTTCACTCCATTCAGTTGTATATTATAAAAGAAAACTGTTTAGATATATATAATCAGTGAGAAATTTTTTGGTTGTTTTTTTTTTAATTAAATGCAACCAACCTGTCTTTTCTTTTTTTCTTCTTTAATATTTTCAACACGTAGATATAGTGAATAATGTATTGACATAAGAGCTTAGGTTGTAACCAGATGGTTACATGAATCTTTTTTTTTTCTTTTTTTTCTTTCGTAAGTGAATAAAAAACAACGAAAAAAATAGTTATCAATTACTGGGAAACTGTTAAGTAAATTACTAACATTATGGACTCTGTATACGCACAGACACACACACACACACAGATAAGTCACTGTCTTAAAATTAGGAATAAGTGATTTTACATAAGTTTATAGGTATCTAACTTAAATAATAAAAGAAAAGGATAATAAGGGCTTAACATGAAAGACATTGATCACTACTCAGTGATCAATCAATTGTGATTACATCTCAGTCCTACAGGAGGTTGGTCGCGGTCCGAATAGCTTAGTGGTAGCGTCTATGACTGTGAAGCTGAATGACACGGGACCGAATCCGTTAGCAACTACCAGTTCCTCAAGATCACAGGTACACCTTGCTGACGAGTGCCAAGTAGCACGAAACCCCGGTACAGAGTTTCCTGTTGACCACCTCTAACCACCATCTTATCTTAACATAGAGCACGCAGTGTCAAGCCACCTAGACTATTAGACACATTGCAACTTAATCGATGGCATTAGATCAGAACTAAGAAGGACTTGACACGCATGACATTGATCACCACCCAGTGAACAATCAATTGTGATAATAAACTTTTGTTTATCATTCAATATCAAATCAATTTTGATCTACATTATATAAGTAGATCATTTTCATGTTATTAGATGATCATTCATAATGATGATGGGAAAGATTCATGTTGATGTATAATGTTAGAATTGAACTGATATTAAAGAAGTTGATAAACCTTAGAGCTATTTTGAAGTAGATCTGCTGTAGTGAACAAGAAGACAATTGAGGATAATCTAATGTATTTAGGCACAAAATTACAGACTATCTCACTAAAATATGAGAACCATATCATAAATAGTTAATTTACAAAACTATCAATCAATTGTCTTAACCTTCACCGTTCCTTCTGCAAATATCAGTCTAGCGTTGTTGAATGAGAACACAGGTGAGGACAACCAACTACGTATTCAGCACAAATTACAACGTTACTTGGCAAAATACAAAAACCATGCTATGATACACTATTTGCAAAATGTTCTTCAATTGCCTCAGGCTTCATTGTTCCTGGATTTTCACACAAATTGCTTTTTATTTCTGTTCTTCTCTTCTTGATCTTCTCAATCTTCTGCTGTCAGATATTCTATTCCCTACTCACCATATATACTACTTATGTTGATATCAGTAGCTCACACCACAGCGTCTCCGATTATTATTGTTCATGCATTTTCATACCAATTGAGTTTCATTCCCATTCTTTCGTTATCTATCTTCTACTGAAATACCTTCTCTGTCCGACCATCATTAAATATTACTTATGTGGATATAAGTAACCCACACCACACTGCTACATATATTTTTACTAATTTGTTATTGAATAATTAGTTTACTGTAGTTTAATATATCCTATATTGCAAACTCCCGTTTGACACAAATCATTGTGGTATATTTCGCAACCCCTCTTAGGTGATTGCTAATTAATATTTCACCTCTACTTAGTTCTCCATCGTTTATGGTTTGAGTGTATAAAAATTTTGATTTCTCATTTGTTTTGTGTTATGGTTTGGTAATTAATGTAGGTAAACCTATGAGTGTATGGAATATGATGATAGATAATAGAAACTTATTTCTGTTTGATATGTTTAAGTACAGTCTGGTTACTGGACTATAGGAAATAACATTCTAGACTGTTAGGATTACGGAGAATCTCGATCATTGCCCAATGTTAATTTTTATCTATCAGTGTGTGCCACTGGTTAAATAAGAGGTTAATAGTCAGATAAACATAAGCTAAGTGCACTTTATTATCAATATCGATCAGAATTCTGAAGTTGTAAAAGCTAGTGTATGAATATTTCTTATTATTTTTCTATGAAAGGGATTTTTGCGGATATTATAGAAATTTTATTAGTTGAGATCATGAATCAATTGAAGCTAGACCACTATGGAAAACCTGGAAGCACTGGACGGCCGTTTTGTCCTATTGTGGGACTCCTCCAACCTCGAGAGATTCGAACTCAGGACCAATCGGTCTCGTGGACGACCGCTTAACCTTTACACCACTGAGCCGGCATCCAACAGTGTTAATGTCTAACCTCAATTAATCCACGAAATTGAGGGACACATCCACTATTGTCTTCAGTGAGTTACTATCTCACAACTATTAAAATTACTATAATATCCACAAAAACTCCTTCTGATATTATTATTTTATTGCTTAAGATTTCTAAGCCTTCTCAGTTCAGTGATATTGAGATTGGTTTATAAGGAATTAAAATTATCAAGACATTCAATCGGCAATTTATTAATTTTATTGAATAGTGAGTCTAACAAAAATTAAATACGGATCAAATTTCTAGTAGCTGACTGTAAATTCAACATAATCATGTTTTACAATTTGTTTATTTAATTACAAATTAGGTCAATGGTCAAGATCTTAGAAATGCGACACATGAACAGGCAATTCATGCTTTTCAAACAGCTAAAGAACCTATTATCGTGGAAGTTGCCCGTCGTGATCCAAATGTTGAACTATTACAAAAATCTGCTCCAAATTCAAATTCTGGTCCTGTAAATAGTTTGGACAATCAGAATAAATGTTCTGTTGCAATTCAAACTGATCCAAGTACGGCTGAGGCAACTTTAGCTGCGATGGCTGCTGCCGCGTTAACAACTGAAGATATACGTACTGCACTTGGAATAAGACACCCTGGTTTACCAACGAGGTATGTTATACTTTGTTGTTGTTTTTGTAGATAGGGAAATTTTAATTAGTTTTTTTATTTAAACATATGAACATTGGTACAAGGGGGCACTAAATATATATGCTTCACACCTCTTCATTCGATTTTTGTGGAGGCTGGAATACTGCATGGACACCCAATCTGAAGCAGGTGGTTTTCTTAGGGGGCCACACCCGGAACCTTCGACATAAAGGTCTAATTCACAAGGCAGTGGAGCGACGTAAGGAGATGCAGTCCTGTAGTAGCCGGTGACCAACAATAAGTTTATACGCCCTTTGTCGCCTCAGGATCCTGGAGACCATGTGCACAATCGGTTTTGAATCAGGGTTTTCAACTTACCCATGTGGATCCTCCGTATCCACCAACCCAGTTGGTGGTGGATATTTGTCTTTTATCCTCTCAATTTCGTAAACAATACTCCTGCCACGAGAAGGCAGTGAGTAGAACTTTCCTCACAGTGACTTTGTAAACGTGGTCATGTGAGAGCTCCTTTTTCCACCATTAACAAATTAACTTGTTATAAAATTATTCCCACAAGAAAGCTATGATACACAAGAATTTAAATTGTGCTTTTCTAACAATAGTTGAACTAAGATGCTATTATAAGCAAAGATGGATAGTGGCTAGCAGTGGAATCCAGGACGCCCGTTTCGTCCCATTTGGGACTCGTCAGCTGGATGTACCTGCATCTCAGAGTTGATGTTCACTCTGAGACTCGAACTTAGTGCCATTCTCTTCAAGTAAAACAACAATAAGTGAATAAGATGCTATCAGGTTATCTAAACTAAATCATTCTGTTCGGGGTCCTAGCATATGATTCACTGATTGGAAGTCAAACGATTTTAACTATATAAATAAAACTTAATTATATCGATCACTTCTTATCTCAACATAGAAATATCTAATTCAATTCAATTGATATTGGACCGAATTCTTTAAGTTTCAACTTGAACGCTTTATATAAATGCAATAAAATAAAAATCTGTTACCCAATTCGTTCATATATAGTCCACATATTTCTATATTCTATGTTACAACAAACTAACTAACTGATTAGAATTAATTTATTTATTATTTATTTAAACATATGAACATTGGTACAAAGAGGCACCATATATATATGCGCCACACAAATCTCATTTGATTTGTGTGAGGGCTATGATACTGTCCAGGTGCCCAAACTGAAGCAGTAGGTTTTCTCAGGGGGTCACACTCGGAACCTTTGACCTAAAGATCTGATCCACAAGGCAGTGGAACATCGTGAGTAGATGCAATCCCATGGTAGCCGGTGACTGACACTAGATTCATACACTATTTGTTCCCTCAAGATCCTGGAGTCCATGTACACCACTGGTTTGGAATCAGGGTTTTCCAACTCCCCTAAGTGGACTTTCCATGTCCACAAACCCTGTTGAAGCGCCGGACATTTGCTTTTCATCCTCTCAATTTCGTAAACAACTCCTCCGCCACGAGAAGGCAGTGAGTAGGACTTCCCTGGTAGAGGCTGTATACTCGTGGTCGTATGCGAGCATTTCGAGAGAGAGGGCGGGCCCTCCCCACTCTCGATCGTACCAGGGCATTATTTATTTCTTTATTTACACTTTCCGGTCAACGTTAACTTTCACAAACTTTAATATTTACGCTTGATTTCATTCACCAATAATTATCAGTTAATCATAAGTTACACATTACTAGGATTTGTTATTTATGAACCGGTAATAATAATATTTTATTGACTGATGTTTTAATTATTCATACCTCCTGGTAGTGTTACTGTTTTTCAATGTTTGACCATAAAGTTGTACCATTTTGTTTTTCTGTTTCTTATCAGACAAGTTCATCATTTATGTTTTGCATCATTCTATAAAGTTTCTTTATTTATTTTTGACCTTCCACACAATTTCTATATGATGACCTAATAACTGTTAAATAAGTTATTATCTAATCCCTTTTCCACAATATTCTCAATGATTGTTAAGTTATATATAAATACGGAGATAGTATGTATGTGTGTGTGTGTATTGGCACATAGTTACTATTACCAGGTAAAATGGATCTTATAGGGCTAGAATGTAAATAATTTTTTTTACCTCGATAATTAAATGCTTTTTTTGTTTTTGAAAATTTTACCCAAGAAATTGATTAAATTTGAATAATTAACACCGTTGGATGCCGGCTCAGTGGTCTATCGGTTAAGGGCTTCGGCTCGAGACTGGTAGATCCTGGGTTCGAATCTCGCGAGTGCGGGATCGTGGATGCGCACTGCTGATGAGTCCCATAGTAGGACGAAACGGCCATCCAGTGCTTCCAGGTTTTCGATGGTGGTGTAGCTTCAATTGACTCATGATTTCAACAGTAATTAAGGAAAAGCTAAATTCGGAAGTTTCAATTAATTTACAAAACTTTGTAAGCATCATTCAATATACTTAGTAGATAACTGTATCACATGCAATATAGTTGAACTCCACGATCATCATGGTTATTATGTTGTGTGTGAGGTAGTTACTAATCATATATATTAGAAGATGATTGCATACTGTTACAAATTGATTGAAGTTTAACTTGTAAACTTTTGGATACCAGATCAGTCGTCTAGGGATAAAGAGTTTCAAATACTTTTATAAATTATAAACTTTAATTTCTGTGAATCTATTTGAAATTGAAATCTTAGGTTTTTATTGAGATCAAGACTTAATCAATGTTAGACCATCATTGTTATTACTATTTAAGAAAGAAATTTAGGCACTTGGTGATAGTCTATACAAAACCCTTCTTTACCTAAGTTTTCTGATAGTTTCTATTCACTAGTGAGGCATACCTATAACCTTCTGGGTAAAGACTTCCTTGTGGGATTTGAATCTACTGATGAATACCAAATAACACACCACCTGAGTTAAACAAGATTTCCTTTAAACTACCTGTAACCATGTAATATCTCAATATGTTTTTCGTAAATTTAAGTCCCTTAGACTAGTGGTCGCATACCGATTTGATCGATAGAACTTGATCATCATTAAAAAGACGAAAAACATAGAATTGAACTTTAAAATTTAATAATCAACCAAATATATAGAAAAATGCTGTTAAAATATTAGCACTGGATAGTTGGCTTCATTAAAGTTGTTGTATCCCGTGGAGAATTATGAATGGTAACTCTGACGACTATTTATGGATTAATGTGATATGTATATTTATTGTATAACTGATAAGTAACCAAAGTATCCATGTTCGTGTCCCTCTTATTATAAGCTTTATTTTGACCTATAGACTACTACTGAACGACTTACCATTCTTGAGTTATCCCCAGTTCACTAATTACTGTTCCCCCTATTCACAGCCACATTTGGCTAAATCTTGTACAAATGTTATTTTCTATTTTATGGTACGATGTAGTCAGTTTGTTTGGTATATAAACCCAGTATGTTTGAAATATAATGATTTATATTGCAGAGGCTGTTATTGATGTTTAGGATTTGACTGGCTGGGCTAGGCAGATACAAGGACTGATAAGTACTCAAGACTGCTCATATGGCTTTTGTATATCATAGCTCTGATCGATAATTCACTTCTCTCTGATCGGCGGAGATCAACACGTTCATATATCAAACAGGGCACGCACACACTCACACGTTATAACAAAAACAGTAATAATGAATTCGAATCTGAGGATTTTTCTTTTTCGCACAACTATAAATCAGTATGACATTTCAAAATTTACTATAGAAGAATGTTAACTTCTTGATATTTGTAGAAAGAACATTCTAAAGTTTCTTACATAACATAAGTTTACAATCACACTTAACTATAGACGAATTCAATAAATCTTAAGTGTTGGTGATAAGATTTGTCCAATGATAGAAACTTTGGCAACAAGATATTGATTATTATGTTATATTATCATACTACAATGTTAGTACATCTTATTCTTAATGTCAGATTGTTTTTCTTTAAAAACCATTTACTATCGTTTTTTCTCCACATGGTGATATGTTCCCCTCTTTCTCTCTCTTTCTTTTTGTCTCATGTATAATGTATTTCAAATTGTCTGTGAATTAGATCAGGGTATTACAATGAGAATCTTTTGACTAATATCAAATATTCGTTGTAAAAACCGCTTTTTTTTCTTTAGTTGTAAAGATGATAAATTAAGTCGGAATATTTTTCATAATAAATGTGCTTATTTTCATTATTACAACATTTGCAATCAGTGTAGATATATAACTGATATTAGACTTTAAAAGAGGAAGGAATTACAATAAAAGGTTTCTTCATTTTAAACTAATGTATGTACTATCAGAAGGGGTTGTGTGGATATTATAGTAATTTTATTAGTTGAGATCATCAAACATTTGAAGCTAGACCACCATAGAAAACATGGAAGCAATGGATGACCATTTCGTCCCCGTTGTGCGACTCCTCAGCAGTGCGCACCCGCTACCCCCCCTCATTCTACGCCCACCCAGTCCCCCTCCCCCCCCCCCCACTGCCTCCCCCCCCCCCCCCCCCCCCCCCCCCGATCCCCCCCCCCCCCCCCCCCCACCCCCCCCTCCCCCCCCCCTCCCCCCCCCCCCCCCCCCCTCCCCCCCCCCCCCCCCCCCCCCCCACCCCCCCCCCCCCCCCCCCCCCTCCCACCCCCCCCACCACCCCCCCCCCCCCCCCCCCCGCCCAACCCCCCCCCCCCTCCCCTAGAGGACCCGCCCCCCCCCCCCCCCCCTCCCCCCCCCCCCC
>NC_031500.1:12729312-12752825 GCF_000237925.1 Schistosoma mansoni | reverse complement strand
TTAAACGCTCGCGCATGAAACTGACAGGTCCTGGGTTCGAGTCTCGCGAGGTGGGATCGTGGATGCACACTGCTGAGGAGTCGCACAATAGGAAGAAATTGTCATCCAGTGCTTCCACCTTTTCTATGTTGATCTAACTTCAATTGATTCATGATCTCAACTATTAATATATGTATGTGTAAATATTTGTAAAGATTTCCATTGTTGGGGTTAAGGTCTGTAATTACGCAGTCTTTTCTTTTTTAAACATCTATACTTCCTGAATAAATTATTTTGATATTGTTAATTGGTCACAAGTTTGAGCAAGGTTATATATATCAAATTATATTAATCAGCTGTAGTCTTTAACGTTAACAGCAAATAAAAAGTACACTATTATCTACAAATCTTGTACTCAATCCACAAGGTAGTGTCTATGTGGACTTGTTAGCTTAAGGACTAATGGATTAGTGTTTGAGATGGAAGATATTGAGTTTCTGTTCAATTATGAATAACTACATCGAGATATAAGTAGATCCAGCTGACAAATCTTAAAGACGATGAAACGTACATCCTAGATTTCACTGTTGGTCACTATCCAGCTTTATTAAAAATAATCCATATATGTTTGTGAACTGATAAATGACTGTGTCCTTCCTTAAATAAATTCTTAAAAAAAACAACATAACAATTCAGTTTGATCTATAGTTTGAACATGATCCTGTCTGTTCAGTTAATTGATACTATTCGCCTATATACATAGTGTACGACTTGAAGATAAGTATAAGGTTAAATAAACAAGTTTGGAAACTATTATACAATCACATACTTAATTTAGCATCAATAATGTTCAATCATTGCAATCATAATGAAAGCTTCCTTCAGAAATTTATCTTAACTTTATCATTCTAAATATTGTAATGAAAAACTCTATCATCTGTATTTATCTTCACTTTAACAGTTTGGAGTGCATCTATCATCCGGAATTTCCTGATCTTGTGGATATAGTTGAAGAGGACGATGATGATGAGGATGATGATGATGAGGATGATGATGATGATATTGACGAAGATGATGATGTTGATATCGATGGTGATGATGATGAAGTTGATGAACAGGATAACAATAATAATAATAATCATAATGATGGAATAAAAGATCCTATTACTTCGTCTAACATGAACTGTGATCCAAGATCAGTTAATTGTCCATGTTTTTCAAATGATAACATAGAATATGATGAAATATCAGATATTCAAAATAAAAGTATAACATTCAAAGAAGAAAATGATAGTATCATATGGGATATGGGATTTCATGAATCAGAAAATATATTGATTAAAGTAAGTAGTTTGATATTCTCATTGCTAGTACACTTTTTTTCTGTACTAGTGTGGTGTGGGTTACTGATATCCACATAAACAGTATATGATAATGGTCGGGCACTGAATGTATTTCAGTAGAACATCGATAAAGAGAGAACGGCAACGGCACGCAAATGCTACGAAAATACATGAACAATTATAATCGGAGACTATGAACGGATATTTGCAGAAGAAACAGTCACATTGAGATAATGGATTGTAATTTTGCAAATTAACTATTCACAATATGGTTCTCATAGTTCACTGAGATATACTGTAATGTTGTGCCAAAGTACATTCGATTGTCCCTACTAGTGTTCTTGTTCATTCCACTAGTACTACACATAGAATATCACAAAATAACCGCTTTTTATCAAGAGTTTCATTTTCCCAGCCTTTATATATTCATTATCATTAATCATTCATATTACCATCTTATTTTTGCAAGTTATTGTCATCATTAACCACAAGTTAATAAACTGACTAAACAATTGTTAATTACATTTTCCGGTTTTTAATATTGAACACTGTGATTAAACAATAATTGTATCCTGAGTATAGATGATCTGTAGATTCATTAATATTGGGATCCAAGCATATCTATTAGACTAGTTCCATAGAGGAAGAAACAAGCACCTTAGGCTCCAATGCTAACCATCACAGGCATCATATTGCAGGCCTGACTGAATATCTGGGCTACATGTTCCTGACATCTAGATATTTCAGCAAGCTATCTCAGTTTCTTGGTTTGCTTTTACACATCATTATGTTTATTAATCATAAAATCTATTCAGGTGAGTTTATAAGACATTTACAACCTTTCACTGTACAAGTTACAGAAATTTACAATCGGTGACATATTGATTATTGGCACTGTACATTGAAATCAATGAATATTATTCAGATATCGACTTCTGAAATGCTAATATCGAACTGGCGATCACTCAAAACTTATCGTCGATATCGATGAAGAAATAAGAAACGGAAACTTGTTGAAATACTTTATGCTGAGAATTCTATATTGTATCGAAAATATAACATTCAGTAAAGCCATAATGATAATCATACTAAAACGTAACTAAATGTTGGCTGTTCTCTTACCAGTGATAGATTTATCGAAGAGCTATCAACAGATCGTGATATGTATGATCCACTACGTCAGAAAAGCAGCAGTGTCTTAACAAAGCCATAAAGTAAAGTTCAAAATATATCACAAATTGACTGAAGTAAAAAAAAACATGAATCACTAGATTGCATATCAGTAGTTTAACAATATCGTTCTTATTATAAAACTTGAATATTATCGGCTCAACATCGTGTAACAACTTAGAAAGGTATTGACGATTAGTCTGTAACTGCGACAACATGACTGTTCTGTGTTCTCAGATTATCAATAATCTTCTAATTACAGATTTCACTTCAAAACTATCAATCAATAAACGACTCAGCGGTCCATCGGTTAAGTGCTCTGGCACGAGACTGGTAGGTTCTGGGTTCGAATATCGCGAAGTGAGGTCGTGGATGCGCACTGCTGAGGAGTCCCACAATAGGACGAGACGGCTTCCCAGCGCTTCTAGGTTTTCGATAGTGGTTTAGCTTCAATTAACTGACGCTTTCAACTATGAAAATAAACTCATTTAGTATTGTTTGTTTGAATCTTCCCATCGATTTGTTAGGACTGCAACTGGTCAGTCTCTAGTTGGCATATGTGCATACTGTGCGTATTGCCTCGATATAGCTTTAATTCACAAGCATGGTAAGCAGAGATGGATAGTGGCTAGCAATGGAATCCAGTTTGACGCGCGTTTCATCCTATTTGGGATTCGTCAGCTGGATGTACCTGCATCTCACAGTTGATGTTCACTCTGGGACTCGAACACAATGCTTTTCGCTTCAAACGCCATCGCGTTATCCACTCGGCCACTGAGTTCTGATAGCTACTTGCTTGTGCGATGGGGTAAAGTTTAAATTCATTTAATATTGTTTGTACAAAGTTACAGAATATCTCACTAAAATATGAGAACCATATAGTAAATGGTTAATTTGCAAACTACCAATCAATTGTCTTAACTTTCACCGTTCCTTCTGCAAATATCAGTCTAGCGTCTCCGATTATTATTGTTCATGCATTTTCATACCAATTGAGTTTCATTCCCATTCTTTCATTGTCGACCTTCTACTGAAATACATCCCATGCCTAATCACCGTTATGTACTACTTATGTAGATATAAGTAACACACAATAAACTGCATACTATTATTATTATTATTAATTGTACGAATTTTAGACAAACCTAAATTTATCACTGCACATTAATCTCATTCTATTTGTAATTATCATACATATATTTAATGTATTATACAAAAAAAGTAAATGAAATCAATGTGTGTATAAAGAAAGTTTGTATCCAGGGGAAAGAAATTAAATTTTTTTTATTTAAGTAGAAATAGACTTTTTTCTCATTTACGTAATTAAAAAAAGAAAATGATGATAATGTAATGATTTCAATCATTGATATGTTATTGTTTAAAGTTAAGGATTATTAAGATAGTTCAATTGTATTACAATTTGGAATGAGGTGTATTCTATCTGTAATCTTGAGGGAACTGGTGGTTGCTGACGGACTCGATCCCGTGTCACCCAGCTTCACAATCAGAGATGTTACCACTGAGCTATTCCGGCTGAGACCGACCTCCTGTAGGACTGAGATTTAATCATCATTGATTGATCATTGGGTGGTGATCAATGTCATACGTGTCTAGTCCATCTTAGTGCTGCCAACTACCTGATATTATAGCATACCGAATGTGATGTTGTGTTATTTGGATTAGTAGTTAGATTGTAACTGAATCAATAGTGTAGTAAGAAGACGAAGATTATCAGAACAACGTGATATATTAGTGTAATACATTTCTAACAATTTGATAAAAATCAGAAGGGGTTCTGTGAAGATTTCAGTATTTTCATAGTTGAAATCATGAGTCAATTGAAGCTAGACCACCATGGAAAATCTAGAAGCACTGGACGGCCGTTTCATCTTATTGTGAGACATTAAAACCATCGGATGCCAGCTCAGTGATCTAGTGGTTAGGCGCTCTGGCGCGAGACCGGCAGGTCCTAGGTTCGAGTCTGGGGAGGCCGGATCGTGAATGCTCACTACTGAGGAGTCCCACATCAGGACGAAACGGCCTTCTAGTGCTTCTGGGTTTTCCATGGTAGTCTATCTTCAATTGATTCATGATCTCAACTATTAAAAAATACTATAATATCCACAAGAACCCCTTTTGATATTAACATAAAGTGTTTGAAATAGTGAATTAAGTAACAGAGTATCTTATTTAGTCAATTTGATGTAAGTAAATTTATAAATGTTTTCATTGATTTGATAGATTATATTTGTATTTGTAGGAGGTAAGTAAAATTTTAAAAAAAAACCATAGAATTAGTACAGGGGAAAGATTTACACACATATGGACATTCCGTAATAAATATATATTCGTAATAATATCCAATGTTGATTGCTATTGAGCTAAATTACTCATTGATATTATCAGAATGAGATTGTAGGAATTGTTGAAGTTAAACTTTAACATCGATGGATCTCAGCTGAATGATATAGATTTAAGTTGTAGAATAGTGATGGAATGTTCACTAATGAGGTGTTTCATATTTTTCGACGAAACTTATATTCAGTACTTCTTAGTTTTCAATAGTTATCTCACTTAGATCCGTTCTTGATTTCAATAATATCCACTATAATCAACTGTAATGTCAGTGTTACATATAGGCGGAAACATTGATATCATTGAGCAAGATTATACTATATCATACATCAATATATCAAATGTACTAGATCTTGGATTGGAGTTATTCTTCAATGACATAAATAAATAAACAATCCCTAATAACAGTAGTGATACAATGAAATTACATATGTATATATATACATAGTTGAAGGGAAAAACTATAATTCACAATGTCCAATCTTTTTAGTTGTATAGATAAAATAAGGGAGTGGCGCCATTTTTTTTTTCAAGTTTGTTATTTTATTGAATCTTGAATAATAAAACAAACAAAAATATTTATCATTGATATTTTTATTTGGTTCCTTTTTTCTAAAAAAAAAAATAAAAATTTGATCATACTACTACTATTACTATAAATAGTAATGATAAAACGCAAAATCTATTTGATGTATAAAGAGAATAGAACACTACCTTTGATTAAGATATAGTTGTTTTTTTCATTTTTATTATCTCATCTAATATGTGTAAATTTACAAGTAGTGAGTACACACCCGACTCTTATAATTACAAATGATGTTGGTAAGATAGATAATGGTAAGCAGTGGGATCCAGTATGATGCGCGTTTCGTCTTATTTGGGACTCGTCAACTGGATGTACCTACATCACAGAGTTGATGTTCACTCTGGGACTCGAACCCAGTACTGTTCGCTTTAAACGCCATCACGTTATCCACTTAGCTACTGAGTCCTGATAGATACTTGCTTGTGAGATGGGGTGAAGTTTTAAATTCACTTGGTATTGTTTGTTTGAAACTTCCCATTGTTATTCAGGACTGAGATTGATCAATCTCTTGTTGGCATATGTGCATCCTATGCGGACTGCCTCGATATTGTCTGAATTCACAAGCATTATGATCAAAGATGGATAGTGACTTCAGGCAATATCGAGGCAGTCCGCACAGGATGTACATATGCCAACAAAAGATTGATCAATTGCAGTCGTAAATAACAATGGGAAGATACAATTAAACAACACCAAGTGAACGTTGTTGGTCAGGTTGCTAAATATAAATGTTAACTGTAATCTTTAACATCAGTATGTAGTGGAAAGTAAACATGATTTTTGATTACATATGTATTCATTGATGTTATATGGTTTGATATTTGATAGAAGCCTGATATCAGTCATAATGTTAATGATACTTTGAACTAGGGTACATTAGTTTCCTTTTCATTCACACATCAATAAAACCGGTAGGGAAAGTTGAGTATAATTAATTAAGGAATTACTGTCATATATGTTGGGTGTGAATCTAATGTTTACTTCATATCAGTTTTATCTTCTTCTGTTAGTCGTCCAATGTCAATGTTTCCTATTTTGAATTATCAGTTTTACGTGATTATGAAAAAAAATAAATAACATTATGATCACTAGTCTATGTCACTGGATGTCATGATGT
Organism: Schistosoma mansoni; assembly: GCF_000237925.1. Lineage (NCBI taxonomy): Eukaryota > Metazoa > Platyhelminthes > Trematoda > Strigeidida > Schistosomatidae > Schistosoma > Schistosoma mansoni. Next base: position 12,746,275 of record NC_031500.1, on the reverse strand, counting down.
ACTTTATTGCTATTAGAAGTAGTTGATGACTGTGATTAGGAATTGTTTCCGATTAAACCAATAATTTAGTTAAGTTCAAGGTCAGCGAGAATTCGGAATTTTACTGATAAATAAGTTTGATTCATTTCACTGTTCTTAAATATCTCACTTGTTGATTAGAATTTAATAAATTATATAGTAATAATGAATAGAAGCACAACATATTATATTGTATCTCTCTTCAAATATATGATAGCTATCTCACTAGTGACTTACTTTCATATATTCCAGACGTTCTGGCTAATGGTCAGGACTGTGGAAGTTTAGATTTGTTAGAAGTGTAACAAATGACACTAATCGTACTGAATAACTATCTCTCGAAATAAAAAAACATTAATTGGAGTTGAATTTGTGTCGATGAACACCTGCTCACTGGTTTTAGTTGCTAATTGTTCACAGTAAATACTGAAGGATCAGAGTCTAATCGCTGGGTTGAGTTGTGTCTCCACATTTCTGTAGTGCCTCATACTAGGATAAAGCATATGTAAATTGCTCCTCAGTTATTAGCAGTATTTCAATTGAAATCAATCTATGATAAATATAAACTTATATTTAATAAAATGGTTCTATTCTTTTTTTTCAAATAGGAGGTTACTTTGTGTCGTAAAAAACCAGATGAAAAATTTGGTTTAACTCTTTGTTATCGACAGGGTGATACATCCAATACAAGTTGTAATGTTTATGTTGGTGAGGTAAGTCTAAGTTGTTCTACTTATTTGAAAATTGACATTGACATTATCATTATCAATAATAGAATAATTATTATTAGTTATTGATTGATGTCGAGTGATGTCAAATCGAAAGTGCCGCTCTCACTATCATCAGATCATGCATCTATCTTCAATATGTAGATGACGAATTTCTCATCAATAAAAAGGTCTTCTTTAGAAATTTCTCTAAGCTGATAAATATTTTCAAAAAGGATTTTTGTGGAGATTTTAGTAATTTTATTAGTTGAGATCATGAATCAATTGAAGCTAAGCCATCATGAAAAACCTGAGAGCACTGAATAGCCATTTCGTCCTGATGTGGGAATCCTCAGCAGTGCACACCCACGATTCCACCTCGCAAAATTTCAACCCAGGACCTATCAATCTCGTGGGCGAGCGCTTAACCTCTGGACCGCTAAGCCGGCAACCAACAGCGTCAGTGTCTAAATTCAACCAATCCACGAAATTGAGCAACCGTCGACCATCTTCTTCAGTGTGTTACTGTCTAACAACGGACGATTGCTCAATTTCGTGGATTGGTTGAAGTTAGACGTTAACACTGTTGGATGCCAGCTCAGTGGTCGAGAGCGCGGGAGATTGGTAGGTCCTGGGTTCGAATCTTGCGATGCGTGATCGTGGCTGAGCACTGCTGGGGAGTCTCATACTAGGATGAAACGGCCTTCCAGTGCTTTCAGGTTTTCCATGGGATCTAGCTTTAATTGACTCATGATTTCAATGATAATTATTTCTCAAATTATATCCGACTCATGTTTAAAATAGAAGGTGATCATAATCAATGGTCATTCTTAGATTGTTTTGTTAAAAATAATTCTAATATAAATATGAATTTAATCATTTACAAAAAATCCAAACATTCAAATTTGTACAACAACTTTTAACTTTAAATTTACATTAAATTATAAAACATTAGAAATTCTAAGCAAAGATGGATAGTGGCCAGCAGTGGAATCCACTTTAACGCGCGTTGTGTCCTATTTGGGACTCGTCAGCTGGATGTACCTGAATCACAGAGTTGATGTTCACTCAGGGACTCGAACCCAATACTGTTCGTTTCAAACGCCATCTCGTTATACACTCATCTACTGAGTCCTGAAATTCTGATTTCTACTTGATATACCAATATTTCATTATTAATGCAGGAAAACAGCCTACGCTCCATTGAGAGTAACAGGTGTAAGTAATTAAGTAAGTATTACAGGAAACGTTTTCTCTATAATTGAAATCTTCGAATGTATTCTACTATCAAACAGAAAATTAATTTATAAACAATTTACTAAAAATTCTTTTAATCATAAACAGGATTTCATATTTATTTAAAACAAGGAATCATTGAATAAGTATTTCTTCTTAGTATGAGATATTAATGAACATTCACTATCATACTGGTTGTTAAGCACATTAATTTCAGGTTTTAACGGTAATCTCTTAATCTTTAGATCGTTAAATCAAGGTTTAAATGTTGATCAATACTAACTTCATTTAGTTATGTCATCAACTTTTAAAGCTATAAGCCTCACAAATGGCAAATGATTAGTTTGCACACTAAGCTAAACTGTTACAATTCTAATAACTTCGAAAGAAAGCATACTTAAACCGGTATACCATATATAAATAATATTACTGTCTTTACGGGATAGGATTATAGTGATCAAACATTCATTTGTAAAGCAGATTTCTTTCTGGACATTTAATGATGATCAATAATAAATAATAAAACGGTCTAGGTTTATAGGTATCATTACCAAATTTTGATTTTGAACTCATAAGTCAATTGAAGCTAGACCACCGTAGAAAACCTGGAACCACTGGACGGCCGTTTCGTCCTATTGTGGGACCCCTCAGCGGTGCGTATCCACGATCCTGTCTCGCGAGAAGTTTAACATTAACACCGTTGGGTGCCGGCCCAGTGGTCTATCGGTTAAGTGCTCTGGCGCGAGACTGGTAGGTCCTGGGTTTGAATCTCGCGAGGCGGGATAGTAGATGCGCACTGCTGAGGAGTCCCACATCAGGACGAAGCGACTTTCCAATGCTTCCAGGTTTTCCAAGCTTCAATTGACTCATGATTTCAACTATGAAAATAAACATAGAATCCTTTATTTTGTTTAATCTTTCAAAGAAGAACTATTTATGTCTATCAACTTATACAGTTTCCCTTAAGTCAAGATGTTTACTCTTTTATACATTTCTGACAAGTTTATATTTGGATTAAAGCTGTCAATAGTATACAAGTTTGTTGTCAAAATTGTTTAACAGTTTAAAGTTCTGAAGTTTTATCGATTTATATCTGTGCATATGGAATAGATCTAGTTCAGTTAAATTACAATTAAGTAATTAGATTATAAATAATATATGTAATGAGAAATATAAATTCATACTATTCACTGTGTACTAATGAATGTGATGACTTCATATTTCTTAGATGTGAATGAATTCTCTCGATTATGTTACCAGTTAAGTTACCAGTCTAAGTGATTTCATATGGTGGATACTGTTCCCATTTTTTCGATGGTTGTAGGAAACTGGTAGGAACTTATGGAATAAAGTTTTACACTAATTAAGATTTGTCTGTAATTGTAATTAAAAATTTGCTTTGCTAAAACTAATGACTACATTACAGCTAGATTGACAAAGTTTTAGCGTGACTAAGAGATGTTGTAAATATTTCATTCTAATATGAGTCTAATAGCTGGGCTAATATCTTCTCAGATATGTTTTTAACTATGACACTAGATCAAACGGATTTGAACTATACAAGATGCATTAGCTGCTTTAAGACCACAGGTACTCTTTATTGATGAGTGGCTAAGTACGCGTAACCAGGTTTTATTAATGCTTCCCGATTACTTAAATTCATCATTGGTTTTCTTTTGTCCTGATTGTAATCTCTAGATTGCATGCTTCTCATTCACTTAGATGTTTATTATTCATTATGTATTGAACGTAATCGAAATATTTTTTTCATTCGGTGAAGCTAATATACAGTTGATAATGGTTGTCCGTAAGTAACCTCAGTCCTATCGCATTATATGGTCCTGAGTACGATTCAATATGCGATACTAGTTGTACATTACTCCATACATTTAAATGTAGGGGAAATGGTTGTCCATAATTACTAGAAAGTCTCTTATTGGCATAAGTGCATACTGTGCGTATCGCCTTGATATTGCCTTAATTCACAAGCATTCAAAGCAAAGATGGATAGTGAATAGCAGTTGCAGTCCTAAACATCAATGGGAAGATTCAAACAAACAATACTAAATGAAGTCAAACTTCACCTCAATGCACAAGCAAGTGGCTATCAGGACTCAGTAGCTGAGTAGATAACGTGATGGCGTTTGAAGCGAATGGTACTGGGTTCGAGTCCCAGAGTGAACATCAACTCTGTGATGCAGGTACATCCAGCTGACGAGTCCTAAATAGGATGACAAGCGCGTCCTAGATTCCACTGCTATTCACTATCCATCTTTGATTATTATGTAATGTTAGTGATTAAATAATCGTTTTTTTCTTCTTTTTTATAGTTAGAATTAAATAGTTTAGCTGAAAAAAGTGGACAAATTTATAATGGTGATCAAATATTAAGTATCAATGGTAATAGAATTAAATCAAGAGAACATGTTATTGATTTATTTCAACAAAGTCAATTAAAAGTATGTTTATTAATTGCACGTGAAAAAATCAATAAAAATGATAATAATAATCAATTAATGAATAAAAATTTAATGATCAATACAAATAAATCAATGAAAATAATCAATAATCAATCAAATTATTTAATAGAAAATTCAAATTCGATCAATAAAAATTGTTCAGATTATCCTGTAAGTTTTTTTATTGATTAAAATTTCCTTTCTTTTTTTGCTTTTTTTTGTTTGCTTTTTTGTTGAGTCAATTGAAGCTAGACCACCATGGAAAATCTGGAAGCACTGGACGGGCGTTTCGTCATATTGTGGGACTCCTCAGCAGAGTGCATCCACGATCCCACCTCACGAAATTCGAACTCAAGACCCACATGTCTCGCGCGTGAGCGCTTCACCACTAGATCACTGAGCCGCCATCCGATGGTGTTAATGTCTAACTTCAACCAATCCATGAAGTTGAGCAACCGTTCACCAATTGTCTTCAGTGAGTTGATATCTCACAACAGACGTGGTTGAACTCCACTGGTTACTGCTTCTCACTAGAACTCCAGGAAAAACCTCATGGTGTCAGTCACTAATGAGAATATGATCATTATCAGAAGGGGGTTTCTGGAGATTTTAGTATTCGAAAATGTAAAAAATCATGTGAATAAAATTTATAGCAGGAGAATTTCATTTTGTCAATTGAGATAATAAGGATAAATGTTAATAGTAGTAATAATATTGTTGTGTGGATATAATACATAATAAGACGGGTGTTATTAAGGTAATCACGATAAACGAATTAAGAATGATGGAATTGAACATTAAGATAGAAGTATTCAAAAAAAGAGGATGGGGAAAGAGGTTTATAACACTCAGTTTAGGTATCCGATGATCTAGTAGTAGGCCAAGGTAAATATAGAGTCTGAATATACCTTTTCTGGATACATAAGTTTGGTTTTCTGGAGTTGATCGAGAGGGATTCGGCTATGTATAGTAACCGTAATTTAGCTCCTTGAGGTAGATTTTTCGGAACTTGTTATAAAACAGAAAAAGCTTCCTCTATTTTGATATGATAATCACCATCTACCAAGTGAGAAAGAATGGGGCTATCAATAGATATAGTGATTCCTATTCCCAACCATGCTGGTACATGTTCACGAATACGCAAGGATAAAGCCCTCTGAGTATGGTCTATGTAACTAGCTCCATTGGAGCAGTTGAATTGGTATACATATATCGAAGTGCCCATCTTCAGTAACCTCTCCTTGATTAGTTGTGTGAGTACTCTTTTAGTTAAGAAAATTATACGTAGCTTGGCGGCGTGAAACGTTCTTTCAACAGATCTTTCCAGTTGGCGTGTTAGAATATCACCCGCTATGTCATTTTTAAAGTCCCGTCTCAGATACAGGGTTTTCTTACTCACTGAGTCACAATTTCTTCTTTTTTTATTATTATTTTCTGCTAAGTATTTTTTAACAAAATTATCTGGATAGCCATTATTTCGTAATGTCATCTTTAGTATATCTATTTCATTATCGACACTGTCCTCAGAACATAATAACCTGATTCTGTGGCTAAGACATTTAACCAAATTTATTTTATATTGTTCTTTTTTGAATATTCTATGGGGATCTTTAAACTGCTGAAAAAAAAGTTACTAAAGACTAAGAAACAATAGATGATTATCTTGTTGTACTTTGAGACTTGTTAAAAACGTACACTTATGAATTAATTTGTCCATTGAACATTGGACTATTGTAAAATTGAATCTGTTTATAAATATAAACAAAATAAGGATAATAATATTCTCAAAGTGAAATGAATTAATTGTATTTTGTTTCCTTCAATTCAACTACATGAAAGCTATTATGTTTAAATATCTCCATATAATAGCTTAATGTCAAAATGAATTGTTAAACAATAGTGTTATGTATGCTACTTATATCTATAAGAGTAGTATATAACGATAGTCAGGATTAGAATATCTGGTATCAAAAGGTCTCGTTCACTACATTTGATGTCACTGCCAACCAGGAGAGCGAAGGATTCTGTTCTACGGACACTGTTGTGGGCATAGAGCTGAGGTGCTGGTTGAGGCGGTTTGATGGGAGGAGGTAACGTCGAATGGTGTGTCTTGGCAGGGCGGCGTTGGTTGTAGCGATTGCGGTTGACGGAGGTATGAAGGTCAGCGCGCAGCAGACTTTACATTTGACCGAGAGCGTGGCACAAACTGAAGAAAAGAAGAAGGTGGCACGGCGAACAGAACCACCTCAAGAGTGACGAGTGTAGTGTGTGCTACTTATGTCGACATGAGTAGTATATAACGATAGATAGAAATAGAATGTCTGGCAACAAAAGATCGAGAAAGAAATAACGGGAACAGAAAGCAATCAGTATGAAAATGTGTTAATGATGAAGTCTAAAACGAATGACTAATATTTTAAAAAGGAACAGTCAAGTTTGAAACAATTGATTGACATTTTGCAAATTAAGTATTTGTTGTTTGATTCTCAGATTTTTCTGTTATTCTGTTATTTTGTGTTCACGTATATACAATTGTACCCACTTGTGTTCTCGTTCATTACAATAGTAGTAGTTTATTCATCAAATTTATCAAGTTAGTCATATTCTGCAAATATTATCATTCTTGATTTGTTTAAAAAGAGTTATGAGGCAAAATAGTTCCTAGTGCTTAGCATTTGGCCTACTAATTCCATATCCATTGGTTTACATTTATAACTTCGATTAAGAAGTGATATTGCTTTACCATTACCCAATGCCATTAGTGGTAATTATTTCAACTTCATGAATCAAAGCTTATTGATAGAACTCAATGAATCAATCCTTGAATTTAGTCGCCACTAAAAATATGACGTTTTTTTAGTGTACAGGATTTGCGGAAATTGTTAAACTTTGTAATGGTACATTACTGATTTTGTTTAGTTAGATGTAGATCGTACCTTATTTTGTTGGAAAATATGGTTTCCTACCCACATAATTGAATTCAATATTATTTCTCCTGGAAAACTCAATGATCTTTACTGATATTGTGGAAGTAAACAATTAGATATAACTTCCACTACTGTTCTCTAAACAAAATGGAGCAGACATCTACGACTTCATATCATACAAAGCTAACACAGAACTAAAACTAAATGATCACCGAATAGTGACCAGTGTTATATTACATCTATTTACTAATGATTTAATTTTATCAACAAAGTTGCAATCTGTAATCGCTAGTCAGATATTAACATTTCAGAAGTCGACATCTGAATAATATTCATTGTTTTCAATGTACACTGCCAGCCATCATGATATCACTGATTGTAAATTTTTGTAACTTGTACAGTGAAAGGTTGTAAATGTCTTATAAACTCACTTAAATAGGTGTTATATCGTGTGCGTGCGTACGTGTCCAGTTGATATATATGAACGTGATAAGATCGCCAATTGGAGAAGAGTGGTTTTATCGATCGGATCCAGTGATACACAAAAAGCCGTATAAGCAGTCTTGAGTACTTATCAGTTCCGGTATCTACTTAGCCCAGCCAGTTAAGTCCACAACACTAATCTCAGCCTCTGCTGTATGAATCGTTATTATCAAACATACTGGGTTTATATACCAAACAAACTGACCACATTGTACCATAAAATAGAAAATAACATTTGTACAAGATTTAGCCAAATGTGGCTGTAATTAGAAGGAACAGTAATTAATAGACTGAGGATAACTCAAGAATGGTAAATCGTATAATAATAGTCTATAGGTCAAAATAAAGCTCATAATAAAAGGGACACGAATACGAAAAGTTTAGTTACTTAACAATTATACAATAGGAAATATACATATCACATTGATCCATAAATAGTCCTCAATGTTACCATTCATAATTCTCCACGGAATATAACAATAGGTTATGTGTTTAATAGATATAATGATGTGTTAAAACAAACCAAGAAACCAAAATAATTTGTTGAAATATCTTGATGTCAGGACCAAGTAGCTTAGATATCCAAGCAGATCACCATATTCCTCATCCTCTTACTCTCTTATTCACTCACTATGGTCCACCAGGGTGCTCGGTACCTCTGTGGTTGCGCCACAGGATTGAGCTGTACTGTTTGGCTTTGAAGCCCATATAGTGTCTGGTTCTCCTATGGGGTGGGATTGAGCTTTACTGTTTGAGCTATCGCGTGAAAGTCTGGATGGTGTCTGGTTTTCCTGAAAACCAGTGCAAAATTACCCTGGTCCATAAGGGTATATTATATAACTGAATATAATAAATGTTACCACACCTCATATATACTTCCTTTTTGCACATAATAAAAATTTATTCAATATAATACGAGATAAGTCTATCATTTTCATTCATGTTTTCTCTTCAATCAGTAGTTTTCATGCCAATTGATTTCATAAATATATCAACTAATGTAGAATTCATGATTAGTTTTCAGTTAGCTGGGAGGTTTGTTTTTTTTTTTTTTTGTTGTTGTTCTCGTTTATTACTGATAACCAATATTACTGATATTATTAATCATCATCTGAATTCTCTACGTCTATGTAAAAAACGAAAAGAATGATTATTGACTTTCCATCAAATGTCAGAACCATTATTATTATTATTATTATTCTACGGTAAACTATCTATTTAGGTTTACGAACTAGTTTGTAGACGTATCAGGAAATGATATTTTTATGACTCACCTAATTGTAATATCCATGGAGAATTTTCATTTTTTTAATTATGATCATATATAAACACATAGATATATATATACCTGATATACTGATATCTATAGACATGAACTTTGTAGATTATTGGCAAAGAAGTAAATATAAGATCTAAACATAGAACAAAACCTTGAAACATACTTATATTCTAAGTAAGGATAGATCGAGGCTAGTAGTGGAATCCCGGACGTGTGTTTTTTTCAATTTCGGATGAGATGTAATAGAGTTTTTCTGCCTATAAATCTAAATACTAATAAAAATGGTATTTTCATAGTTGAAATCATGAGTTAATTGAAGCTAGACAACCATGGAAAACCTGGAAGCGCTGGAAATTACTATAATATCCACAAAATCCCTTCTGATAATAATCAACATATGCTCACTAGTGACTAACTTCAAGAGGTATTTCGTGGAGTTCTAGTGAGAAGCAGTAACCAGTGGAGTTCAACCACGTCTGTTGTGAGATATCAACTCACTGAAGACAATTGGTGAACAGTTCCTCAACTTCATGGATCAGTTGAAGTTAGGCATTAACACTATCGGATGGCGGCTCAGTTGTCTAGTGGTTAAATGCTCACGCGCGAGACTGCTGGGTCCTAGGTTCGAATCTCGTGAGGCGGGATCGTAGATGCGCACTGTTGAGGGGTCCTACAATAGGACGAAACGGCCGTCCAGTGCTTCCAGATTTTCCATGGTGGTCTAGGTTCAATTGACTCATAATCTCAACTATATAAAATTACTAAAATCTCCACAAAACCCCCTTCTGAACAATGGTATTATTATTATTATCAAGTTTACAGCTGGGGAATAACAATTACAGAATCTCTTAGTAAAAACGAGAACCATACACTGAATACTTCATTTGGAAATTCCCATCATATGTGTTTTAACTTCTGTATGATGCTTCCAGTCCACGTTTACAAACTGTTTTCCCTTCTCTTTTCTTTAAGTCGATCTTTTTAGCCATCTGCTGTCAGGGTTTCCACTTCCAATTTGTGTTACATATTGCTTATGTCCATTGATATAAGTAGCAGACACCACAGTACTATACTAGGCGCTAAACACAAATCGATTCAATAATTTCTCTATGTTTAATACAAAGTAGCTAAAGAAAATAATACGCAGTTATAACTGAGAATAAATTTTTGTCGGCAAAATATAAATTATCTACACTGTTTTAGAAAGAAAAAAAACCATAGTTTACATATCACTAAGTTACACTGTTGGTATAAGTTTCTAATAATGTTGTGTTTTACGGGTTAGTAAAGTTTTAGTTATGGAGTATATATTGTCATCCTCGACTACATCTTCAAAAACGAATTCATATAGAATGATAAGCATAGGGGTTTGTGGAGATTGTGGTGATTTCAATAGTTGAATTCACGATTCGATATAAGCTAGACCATTATTGAAAACCTAGAAGCACTGGACAACCGTTTTATCCTAGTATTTGACTCCTCATCAGTGTGTATCTACGATTGGCATACAACCTCTTTCATTACTGAGGTATTTACAATTGATTGATAATTGAATAGTGATCAATGTCATGTTTGTCTGATCTTTTTGGAACTGATCGGATTTTATCAATCGGTTTTTAATGTGACAACTATTATAGGATATTCGACAGCGTGTACAGTATGCTGAGGGCTAGAGTGGTTGGAAATGGATGGTAGGAAACAATAATCGAGCTAGTAGATATTGGTCTTCAACGTTTACCTACAATATGCTTGGATTATTCACTTTTGTCTAAATATCTTGGATGCTGTTTATGAAATAACTTTGGGATTATTATGTACTTTGATTTTCTCACTCCGCTTTTATTGGTAGACATCGTTAATGAATAATGGCGCATTAAATATACATATGTATATCCTTTAATTCATAAATTAGCGGAAATATTGAACATCTTGAATGCATCAATGTGACTTATACCGGCTGGCTCAGTGATCTAGAGGTTAGGCATTCGCGAGTGATACCGATAGGTCCTGGGTTCGATCTCACGAGGCGAGGTCGTGGATGCGCACTGTTGAGGAGTCCCACAATAGGACGAAACGGCCGTCTAGTGTTTCCAGGTTTTCCATGGTGGTTTAGCTTCAATTAACTCATGATCTCAACTATATAGTATTTTAGAACAGATTGATTTTATCGAGCAGCAGATCTATGTTGTGCTTTTAGTTCTATTTCAGATTCAGCAGTTGAATCTGCCTATACCCGTGTTAACGTTCATATAGAGACTTGAATCCAGTATTCTCATATTTTGTACATTTCTATAGTATTTCGTATGATTAATTTATAAACTAAAAGTCATTTAATTGAGTGAGTCAAGAAGAGTAGTTAAACACAAAAATGACTTATTCATCAAAAATTGATAATAAATGAGAGACTGGAAAGCACTAGGAAATTGTTATCTCCTGGTTTATTCATGTCTCTAGCGGGCGAGAGAGAGAGAATCCCCACCGATGAAAGGGAATAGAAGTCGTCAAAACTAACTAAACTAGAAAGTGTTCGTTGTAGGGTTATATGTTTATGCGCTCGTATCAAGATTAAATGAATTCAAATTGAATACCTGCCAGAATCGTGATTACACATTGTTGTATAACATTTCATAGATTTCTTAACAGTTTCACAAATGATATGGGCGAGACTATAATTTATAGACGACCTTTGAGTGACACTTAACAGACTTTGAGAGTATTCACCTTATAACTAGAACCAGATGAGAGTCATAAACCAGTGTGAAGAATTGGAATTATGATTTGCACTTGATGATTAAGCCTAGAAATTAAATTTAGGATTTTCATCATGAACTGACATTAACTATAATGCCAAAACGTTATTTAGCCAAAATAGATAAGTGAATTTCGCGCCAAAGTCGAAGACCGTTTATCGTATGTCTAATTGGTTCATCCATAAATTATAACCTCTCCATGATATGAACCAACGTATTTCAAAACTGTCTCTATCTTTGAATCAAGTTAGTTGTTGTTTGAATTCTCTTTTCTAATATATTTTGTAATTGAACTATAATATTTTCACCGTATGTAAACATAATTGTAAATTGAATATACATTGATTATTCATATTTATAATAATTTTAAGGTTTATAAACGACCTGATCAAGATTCTGGAATGGGTAGAACAACCGACGAAAGTGCACGTACAGAAGAAAGTTCAGAACAAGTATGTATTTAATAGTTATTTTATTTTATTCAACTACATTCATATTTGAATGTTATAAACTTAAGAAATAATAACTGTGTAAGTGTACCTAACAGCTGATTACTTACTTACTTACGCCTGTTACCCCTTGTGGAGGATCATAGGCCGCCTACGTTTCAGCTCCGTACAGTAGGACTGTCTTGACGTTTGTATTGAAGATTTTCACTTTGAAATAATTTGACAGTTGTTTTGAGTTCTATATATTCTTCAACTGTAGGAATGCTGTCCTTGCTTTGTCAATCCTCGCCTTTACATCTGCATCAGATCTTCCTTGTTCATCAATGATGGTTTCCAACAGCTGATTAGTCTATATAATTCTTCATGCAGTGAATTCATTAGAATGTAATTATAATTACTGTTGAAGTTATTGATAGACAAGAAAAGTGTTTACAAAATGATACTTATGAACATAAATATATGATATTTAATGATTGAACTTACACTGATATACTTTAGTTTTGCAATGATCATTGGTTCCGCTAATCTGAACACAATGAGACTATAATTTATGGATGTCTTTTCAACGACGTTAAATTGACCTCATGAATGTCCATCTACATACTTGATTTAAATGTGAGTTATAAATTAGTATTAGGAATTAGGACGTCAGGATTAGGAATTAGATTCATACACACATATTGATGAGGATATTTCCTTAAATATATATTAATGGTATTATCTTTCCCTGAAACACCAACACGGTTTTCATACAATTTCATTAATGAGTCACTATCCGACTTGTGACTTAATACGGTTCACTGGTTATGGTTTTCTCATTTATTCTTCATATGGGAATCAAGGACGTAAACAATTGAAGCGTTTCAGGCAAAACTAAAAACAACTGTTTGATGTCTCCCAATTTACAAGGAATCTACAAAATCGTAGACATTGAACAATTTGTGTACACAATCAATAGTTGAATAGTAACATATAATATATTGTTAACCATTTATCCTCTATATATTGTTTTACTCATCTTAAACTCATTCTAATCTCTTTCTTTAATCTTCCCTGTATTTTTTTCTGGTTTCAACCAATTATGAATGTATGATATATCTGAGTCTTTGAATGTAGCATCTTCATCATTTATTTTGATTTATGAATAAGTCTTTATATTAACTGAAATGGATGTGGATTATCCAGTATACGAAAGAAAAAAACTTGACCTCGTATTTGCATGATAAATTGTGCAAGACTAGTCATGAAATGTTGACAGTATTTGAAGTAAATTGACGTAAACTCCGGTATCAATGAAAGGTAGAGATCACTGGACTGACGTTACGTCCTAGTATGGGACTCTTTAGCAGTGATTATGCAAGACCACTGATGAGTAAGAATCAACAACTTGATACCTCGTGACGTGATCGCTATCATTAGACCACTGAGTTAGTATTCAAAGCTTCACATTCACCTCAACGACTATTTAATCTCATAGGTGACGACTGTGTCATTCGCTACCAAAGCTGAAGGCTTTGGGTTAACGTCTTGATAGAATCGTGAGTATACACCATTGAAAGACCTGATACTAAAACTAAACACTCATCAACTCACCACTAGTATTCACCACTGCTAGCCATTATCCATCCTTGCTTATATTGCTTGTGAATGAAGGCTATATCGAGATAACATGTGCAGTATGCACATATGCCAATAAGAAATTGATCAATTGCAGTCCTAAATATCGATGGGAAGATTCAAACAAACAATACAAAGTGAATTTAAAGACAAACAGTGTTTGGGAATTTAATGTAGTTAGATTCTTCACATGATGTCGCTCTTTGCATTACAACAGTTCAACTGGTAAATAAACATGAAGTATATTCAAACAATTTATCTCTATTTCAAAATGTTAGGAATTAACAATTGCAAACGAAATTTGCGGACATTTATAGTAGCTAGCCCTATTTCGAGCCCTACAGGTTATTCTAGTTCTGTACATACCGATTTATTCATTCTTCTTGAGCCACGTTTTGACCTCGTTAATTACTCGTTTCGCCTCGCCTTGTCTCGTCTCGCTTTGATTAGATTTGACGCTTAATTAAAAGGAGTAAGCTAACATTGCCCGCTCCAATCTGTTTCGCTTTGCTCTCTCATGTTCGCTTTTCTCGCTTCATTCCTTTGATCGTCTGTTTGTCCTGATCAACGATTGTACTATATATATGTATAATTCCTTTATTCATCAACGCGATTTAAGTCGATGATTATACACGAGGGTAGCCAGGATGTATATTTTAACAGCAATCACTCGATAACGATCATTCGTACAACCCAATTGGAGTCAGTTATGGGGCCACTAAACATTATTAACAAAACCTTTTTGGTCATTAGCATTACGAATTCACAGATGATACCATTTCTAAACTCTAGTTTCTTTGAAACCATTGTAAATGAGTTTCACCTTGAATCGGCTAAGTTGTTTGGCTAGTTTCTTACTGGTACATATTTTCTTTCCCTAAAAAGCGTAAACTTCGCTTGTTTTGAAAAAAATGTAGGAAATCGATAATGATCAACATCACCACCATCATCAATACCAACAACAACAACGTACCAATTTTATTCATGGATTGGCACAAATAACTAAATTAACATGTGAAAATGGTCAATTCAACAACAACTCATCCGGTAATTCATTAACACAAGATGCTACATCGTTAGATCAGAAATTAGCATTTCCATCAGATGTATTCAGTGATTACGATCCAATTGATCCAATCGACCAAGAACTTGTACAACTTGGACGTTTAATGCAATCATTAGCAGTACATTGTAGACAGTTAGTACAAGCTAAAATGCATTATAACAGGATACAATATCCGTTACCTATTATTGATAATTGTACTAGTCAATATGGAGGAAATGATTCTATTGTACAACCACAGACAGTGCTAACGAAGGTGATAACATCAACGACAACTTCAGTGATTAATTCATCATCCATTCCAACAGCGACAACAACAACGTCATCCTCATCATCGTTATCGTCAAAAATATCAAATCAACTAACAGAAAATTGTTATTATTCAACTGGTAATAATAACTTACAAAATACTAAATGTATAATTAATAAATCTAATGAAGGAATTTCAAATGGATCACCATTATTGTCTACCAAAGATAATAATCATAATATGTTAACTAGATTACCACGGATGGGAACTCGAATGGAACCATCAATAATGGGTTCAATGAGTTCAAATGATTCAAGCGGTTCATTTCATGATAAAAATTTAAAAATGTCAGCAATTACAACAACTGGAAAATTATCCCATAGCCGATTTCCATCGAATATTAAAGGTAAGTGTTAGTGATTACTTTTGAAATTAATAAATTTTCGTTTAATCTCTTGAAATTCTTTGTAAAAATGAATCACTAACGGAAAAAACCATTTAAAATTCTTTAAAGGAATTCGATGTATCCATTATTGTTACTGCTGGAGTTTTGTTCTTTGATCTAGATGGTTTGGTCTTGGACCTTTCATCGTTCTTTTGAATGACATCATCAGGACAAACTTCAAGACTTCTACTTAAAGTTTATGCTGATGATATCATTCGGAAGAACGACGAAAATTTCACGACTAAACCATCCAGCTTAGAGAACAAAACTCCACTAAAATCATCCACCTAAGCTACAAATCTCCATCCTCCCATTATAGTTATTTATTAGCTGATTGTGACTTATTCTCAGGTGGTATTGATGTTTACCACTTGGATTTAACCATAATATTTAATCTTGAATCTTACAAAATGGTAATCGATGTAAATCGAACCAAAAATGAACTTAAATGGTGATCAGGATGATAGACCGTTAAATTTACAGTATGAGTTTTATTTAGCTATATGCTTCAAATAATCTTCCTAGACAAGTTATCTTATTGTTTTAATGATGAATATTGATTGTACATGATTTATTTTCATATGTAAAGTGATTTCCTAGTGATTTCATGGAATGAATTCAGTCCTACTAAATATCTATGAATGACTATAGAGTTCCATACTGCGATGAAACAGTTGATCTTTTCTTCTTGATTATCAATGATTGTTTAACTAAGATCAGTCGGTAATGTAAACTATGAAATTTCATCTCTACAAACCTACTATACCGATGACTTTGGATAATGATTGCTCCTTATTAAGAATCAATGCATGTTACAACTTTTCCACTAGATCATCAGCATATACTCTGATAAATATTATACTGACCAGAAGGACTTTTGTGGAAATTTCAGTATTTTCATAGTTGAAATCATGAGTCAATTGAAGCTAGACAACCATGGAAAACCTGGAAGCACTGGATGGTCGTTTCGTCTTATTGTGGGACTCCTCAGCAGTGTGCAGCCATGAGAAGCAGTGACCAGTGGAGTTCAACCACGTCTATTGTGAGATATCAACTCACTGAAGACAATTGGTGAACGGTTGCTCGACTTCATGGATTGGTTGAAGTTAGACATTAACACCATCGGATGGCGGCTCAGTGATCTAGTGGTGAAGCACTCGTGCGCGAGACTGATAGGATATGGGTTCGAATCTCGTGAGTCGGGATCGTGTATGCACTCTGCTGAGGAGTCCAATGCTTCCAGGTTTTCCATGGTGGTCTAGCTTCAATTGACTCATGAT
>NC_031500.1:12715704-12729112 GCF_000237925.1 Schistosoma mansoni | reverse complement strand
TTCACTGTTATCAGTATCTCTCAAATCATAGAAAAGGATATTAAGATTTGATATCTGTACAATAATATGGGGAATTTCAATTAAGATTACTGATTAAATGAATATTTTGTTTATAGTATAAAGTGAAGTTAAATAAAGTTTAGCTAAAGAATATTTTAAAATTGACATTGTGGTTAGATGTAGTCAACAGCTTGAACTATTCTTATAAGAACTGGTGCTAGTAATGAGATTCAGATACGAGGTTAACTTCTACAACACTGAGCTGGCATCAAACAGTGTTAATGTCTAACTTCAACTAATCCACGAAATTGAGCAACACATCCACCATTGTCTTCAGTGAGTTGATATCTCACAACAGACCCAGTTGAACTTCACTGATCACTGCTTCTCATTAGAACTCCACGAAATACCTTTTGATGCTAGTCACTAATGAGCATATGTTGATTAATATCACAACAGATTTCTTTTTCATTAATAATTCAATAACTAGAAAAGGATTATTAAACAGGTGGATTGTAACTTGTATCTTTCTTAATATACTTTTGGTTATATATACATAAGCGTTGCTATATACAAAACAGACGCCTGATTCACACCAATATTCATTATTTTTACATTTATGGTAAATGTATTATAGATAAAGATAATGATATGTATATAATGGTAATACATTCTACGTTTGTTTTCTATCATACATCCTTAATTAAATCATTCATTGGGTACTTGATTTTAATACATCATAAATCTATTAAGGATTATTCCCAAAACATCACCTGGTGTATCCATATAGAAAACAATCTAGTATTAACTCTTTCACCATATCTATCCAACTATTCTTCTATACATGTTACTAACATACATGGATATATGTGTGTATATTACCAAGACTGAATACTATCAGTATATATATACATATCAGAGGTGTATAATCATTTTCTGATATGAGATTAAACTGAACACCTTCATTGTGTAGTACATGTAACATATAGAATGGATAAGTATTCGAATACGGTGTTACAAATGTAATCTTTTATTCATGATCAACATTAATTCATATGGATTAGAAAAACAAACAAACAAACAAGCAAACAAACAAACAAGCAACTTCAAATTATACCTTTAAAGAAAAGAAGTAGACGGTGTAAATAGATGATTATTTGTTTGTTTGTTTGTTTTTCAGTGTACATCTAGAAGTTCATGTCTAGAATGGACCATTTCAATCTTGATTCATACATACATTATTTCTTTATATATTCTTCTATGTATTCCTCTTCTTGGTATTCGTTTATATAATAGTAATAATACTCTTACGACTACTACTACTGCTACTACTACGACTACTACTAGTAGTAGTAGTAGTACTATAACTACTACTACTAATAGTACTAGTAGTACTATCAATAATCATAATTCATCTATTATTCATAACCAATAATGAAAAGAGATCAAAGTACCTTTGTTTGTTGTTATTATTATGAATCATCATATTATAATAATAATAATCCATAAGTAGTATTATTGTATATCTTAAAAAATAAGGCCATTTTCTTTTTTTTTCCTTTTTGTTTTCCATTACTGTTATTCTTACCGCCATTTTTAATGTTTGAACATTGTATATGTCATCATTGTCTAATTGTATGTAAGTTAGTAAATAAATGATAGATGCTTCTATAAGGGAGATTGTATATGTGTACTTTGTTAAAAAAAAAAGAAAAAAGAAACGGAAAAAAGAAAAAAAGAGAACCGAAAAAAAGAAAAAAAGAGAAACAAAGAAAATTCCAAGGAAACTCTCGATTTGTTTACATTAAATATAGAAGTATCTTAGGACAAATAAATAAATAAATAAATAAATAGATTCACTTGAAAAAAAATTAAAGTTTTTATTTTGTAAACATTATGCTTTATTTACTTTGAAAGAAAATGTATATATCTATTACATTAGTCATTTGTAAATGGGAAGATTCAAACAAACAATACTAAATGAATTTAAACTTCATCCCATTGCACAAGCAAGTGGCTATCAGGACTCAGTAGCTAAGTAGATAACGCGATGGCGTTTGAAGCGAAAGGTGCTTGGTTCAACTTCCAGAGTGAACATCAACTCTGAGATGCAGGTAAATCCAGCTGACAAGTCCGAAATAGGACGAAACGTGCGTCAAACTGGATTCCATTTCTAGCCACTATACATATTTGTTTACAATATTTGTAAATGAGTTTTCATGAATCTTTTAGTGTACACCTCATGATTTACAATAGATTCGAATCAATAAAATGAATGACAAACAAAGGTCCTCTATTGCGATTTTAAAGATTTTTTCTAGTCTGTCAGGTACTTGAACGTCAATCAGATAGTCGGCAAAAAACCCTGTTTGATGTAGATTATACACTATTGAACATTAGTCAGTGAAGCATACCTCAGGTAGTTGGCAGGAAACCCTGTTTGATGTAGATTATACCCTATTGAACACTAGTCAATAAAATGTATTTTTAATCTAAGTGGAGCTGATGTTCTCTGATAGATTCAGGCTGTAAAGCTAGGTGATGTATTATATAGCAACCATCCTACAAATCAATTTCGATTATGGTTAATTTTGGTTAAGCTTTTTTATTAACTTAACAGAAATCATCATTTAGATAATAACAATTCTCATATGACACTCTAGCCAAAATGTTGATTGCTTAAGTATCATTTGATGACTTATACTCCTCCTCACATATGTATGCACGTAAATCTTATTATCAGCTTCTGTTTTCTTTTGCTGTGCCATTATTAAATTCGACTATAAATTGCACATGTAAATGCTTGCTGCTCGCCGATATTCGCTCAGCTGCTAGTAGCTTTCTGGCCTGAGTTATTTGACAATAAACTGTAGTTGCTACTTCTCTTTGCCTTCTGATTTTATGCAACGTTAAGTTTGTAATTATATCGGTTATCTAGGTGAACGATTAACGAATCACGGCACTACAATAAGTTCCAATCCATCTAGGGAAGTAGCTTTCTATCAGGATTACAGATACATGTTACTGATGAGCCTTAAATCGTGTGAAACCTAGATCAAACAAAGTTTTCTGTCAACTGTACGAATCTACATATTTTCTTAAAAAAGTGCACACTATGTTCAGTCATTTAAACACCAATCCACATTGTAGCTCAATCAGTAGAATTCGATTAGTAATAAGGGATTAAACAAAAGTGACGTTGATTACCACCCAATGATAAAATAACCGTAAAAAAATTATAAATACATGTATGACTTATATGCCAAATAGATATCATTTGGAGTATTACTAAATACTAGTGTTAACTAGAGATATGATTCGTTTGATAATAGAACTTTTCTGAAGTCTACACGAAAACCGCTCCACGAACAGAACCCAAATTTTTCAAGCCTCGCAACTAACGTCTCTTAATCATACTATTAGATATCAAATTCAAATGAATGATTAATAAAAATAAATAGGCAGTTTTAAGAAAAATACTCCCTTTTTTATAATACAGAATTCAAAAATTATACAGTATCAAGACAATATGTATTTTAGCCGGAGTTTTTAAGTGTTGAAGTGAATAATATGTATTTATTTATTTAAACACATAAACATTGGTACAAGGAAGAACCAAATATATATGCGCCACACTTCCTCATTCGGTTTGTGGGAAGGTTGGAATACTACACGGGTGGTTTTCTTAGGGCACCATTCCCTGAGCCTTTGACCTAGAGGACTAATCCACAAGGCTGTGGAGCAACGTTGGGAGATGCAGTCCCGTGGTAATTGGTGACTAACAATAGGTTCATACTCCATTCGTTCCATCAGGATCCAGGATACCATGTGTACAATCGGTTTTGAATCAGGGTTTTCCAACTCCCCTGTGTGGAACCTCTGTATCCACCAACCCAGTTGAAGCCTCGGACATTTGTTTGTCATCCTCTCAATTTCGTAAACAGTACTCCTGCCATGAGAAGGCGGTGAATAGGACTTCCCTGGCAGTAGTTGTATGCATGTGACCATGTAAGAGCATTTCGCGAGAGAGAGCGAGAGAGTTAACTCTTCCTACTCTCGGCCGTACCAGGGCATTTGGGGGTAATAATATGCCATTTACAATGTATTTTAAAAACGTTAGAATAAAAACAATAGTGATAAATTTAGATAACATAGAATGTCAGAGATCATAGTGTTTCAAGTAACATGCATTAATTGAGAGATCGTATAATGAAATGAGTCTAAAATAAATTTTTGAGGGATAAAAAATAGAGTTGGATAGATCTATATAAAAATATATTTAAAGGGGATTAGAACTGGGTTATCCTCTTAAAAGGATGCCTAATCGTTAAGTAATTTGGGTTGCATTCGTCACAGATTTATCTTGATTGAGATGAATTTGAAAACTAGCGAGTACTGTACATCTTACTGCTTACCCAAAACCCTACCAGAGATGGGACCCACAACCTCAAGGTCTATCGGCTGACGCCTAACTACGTGAAGTTTAAGTGGAAGTCATAAAGCAAACTATTAAATATTTTAACATTTAGTAAAAGCTCTAAAGAATTTCCCAATTCATTCTCATAAATTATGCTTAATACTGTAAACGGAGAAAAATGATCTTAAATAATCTACAACTTATCATCTAATTATGATCTTCCAAATGTTAATCAGTTCAGTATTCACATTAAGTAGTTCTCAATATTTTGTAATTAGATAAGTTCCTTCAAAATATCTATGTCATAACCGATGAAACTGATGTTTGCTAAATGAAATAGCGAGATTAGTATAGTAAAATGAAAAAAAAGAACTAACAGATGGTGATATAGATTCATCATCCAAAACTGACAACGAACCTTTTATCAAAATATACTCGTTTATACATTGAGCCCGCCAGCATTTGATAACTATTTAATGAATATTACATATAAGCAAAATAGGGGAAATGTAATTAGATCTCATACAGAAATAATGCATCTTACATGTTATATTGGATCCCGAGAAAAGCATTCGTTATCTCAATATTGAAGATATGTTTTACCTACGAGATCTAATTTACACGGAACCTATGTCTACGTCCCCTCGTCACTTTTATTCAAAAATCTTGCATAAAATCAATCTCGTATATGAAACTAGTTATCATAACGTATTGACGGTCCTACTTATAAGGATTGAAGATTTCATTGAAATTCAAGCTTCAATTTATGTGCCTAATTGTTAATCGAATAACAGGAACGAAGCAGATACCCACAAAAGAAAAAGAAACAGAGTTTTCAGTCATCTTAAATTGTCTGGATTTAGCAATATAAACAATTGTGTCGGTTGAATTTTCTGAAATTTGAGAGCTTGACATGAGACTTAGAGTTTCTCGGTTCGAACCTCCTGTGGTAGGGTAACAAATATACAGTACCAAGGAGTTCTGAAAATAAGACGAAAAAGCTATCCAAAACTTCTCAACTTTCAGTGATTGTCTAACTGAGATCAGTTTGCAATGTCAATATAAAAATATTTATTTATTCTTGTTTCTTAATCACTAATCATTTATGTAATAGTAAACCTCTAACCTGATTATATATGATCAAACTGTATTGAACGGACTTTGATAATTTTATTTATCAGAGTATATGAATACTGAAAACGGAACATCTTATGAAGTAGATTATTTTTCTCTGTTACATTTATAGATCGTCCAGTTTCATCGGAACGTCATGAATCACAGACTCAACAACAACAACAAACTACCTATTGTCCTGATTCTAATTCTAAATTAATCGAACCTAATTCCATTTATCCAGATCATTTAGAACAATGTAGATTAAATGGTAGCGGAGATACAAGCGCATATTGTACTAGTGAAAGTAGAAAAAGTCAGAACGATTCATCAGTGAATAACAATAGTAATAGTATAATTAATAATGATCACAATACAAGTAATGGAAGTATTACTGATCAACGTTTCCATTGTATTACTACTGATGGTAATAATAATAATAGTAATACACAATATCCTCCGGTAACAACATTATCTAATAGTGATTACCCTACAAGAACTATTAGTAATTTACATTATAATGGAAATAGTGTAGGAGAAGGTATAACTGCCTCATTATCCGATTTAGGCGGTTCCCTGTTATCTTTATCTGCAGTTATTCCTGATCCACATCATTACCATCACCATCGTCATCATAGCCGTCCTCAATATAACTCCAGTGAAGTTAACAGTACTAATCATCAAATAACACCAAATGATTCATTTAGTCCATCATCTAATTGGTCAATTGATGGGAATTCACAATATACTACTCATAGTAATAATAATCATAATAATAATCAATATATTCATCCAGATCCAAATAATAATAATAATTATACTGAATCATATTATACATCCATTCGTCAATTCAATTCACCAGAACCATCTACATCAACTTCATCATCATTCATTTCTGGTAGAAATTATAATAATAAATCATCAAATGAACAATTACCATCAACATCGGATAATAATAATAATAATAATCATAATTATAATAACCCAAGTC
This sequence comes from Schistosoma mansoni, assembly GCF_000237925.1. Taxonomy (NCBI): domain Eukaryota; kingdom Metazoa; phylum Platyhelminthes; class Trematoda; order Strigeidida; family Schistosomatidae; genus Schistosoma; species Schistosoma mansoni. The sequence goes on along the minus strand of NC_031500.1, from coordinate 12,722,591 downwards.
CTTCGAATGAGCATAAGCGTAATATGAATAGTACAAAAGATTTATCCATAAGATCCGACTTTCGTCATCAACATCACCAACATCATCATCCAAAATTACACAATTCTAATTTGATTACTGAACATAATCCGCAGAAATTTGTAAAAGAAGGTTAGATTTCATTTGCATTATTGTATTGTTTAATTTAATACTTATTTTATAGTAATTTCAATAGTTGAGATCATGAGTCAATTGAAGCTAGACCATCATGGAAAACCTAGAAGCAATGGAAAGGCCGTTTCGTTCTATTGTGGGACTCCTCTGCAGTGTGCATCCATGATCCTATCTCGCGAGATTCCGACCAAGCATCTATCAGTCTCGCGTGTGAACGCTTAACCTCTACAACATCCAACGGTGTTAATGTCTAACTTAATCCAATCAACGAAATTGAACGACAAATTTATCATTGTGTTCAGTGAGTTACTATCTTACAATAGACCTGGTTGAACTCCACTGATTACTGCTTCTCATTAGAACTCCAGGAAATACCTTTTGAAGCTAGTCACTAGTGAGCATATGTTATTAATATCAGTAGAGGTTTTTATGGATATTATAGTAATTTCAATAGATGAGATCATGAGTCAATTGAAGTTAGACCAAAATGGAAAACCTGGAAGCACTTATTTTATAGTTTGTATCATGGGATTAAGTCTGAGTAGATAACCATTAAAAACCAGAAGTTACTAAACAGTTGGTTTAGACTAGATACAGGAGTGCTTAACATTTTTCATCCCCTACCCCATCAAAGGGGATTGAATTGAAGAACTTTAGATCTATTGGTTAGAGTTTAATCACTGAACTATTGAGTTATTATTTAATAATTTATATAAAAAACTTCAACCAATTAGTGATATTACACTACTACTCAGTGGTCTAGTGGTTAAGCGTTCGAACCAAGGATTCGATCCCAGGACCTACCAGCCTCGCGCGCAAGTGCTTAGCCGATAGACCACTGAGATTCCTTTAATACACTGAATACTATACAATTATGTGTTTATAACTAATGAAATTAACAAATTGGCCCAGATAATGACCAACAACTTATGATATTCAGTAGTATAAAATTGGGACAATCAAGTTTTAAAAAAATCCTACCTTAATTTTTCATTTCATTTATCTCATTATAATGAACCCCCTGATAGAGTAGATGAATTGCAAGTAAAAATGGAATGCAGATGATGTTATTTCTACTCATTAGTTGTATGAATATGCAACCTACTGTTGATGTACACATTGTAAACTGAACATAGAACATTCCATTTTAAACGCCAATATGTTATCCGTTAAATTAAGGACTAGCTTTCATTATTATTAGATAAAGATAATTCAGATCGTAAGCAAAGATGGATATTGGTTAGCAGTGGAATCCAGTTTGACGCGCACTTTTTCCTATCTGGGACTCGTCATCTGGATGTACCTGCATCTCAGAGTTGATGTTCACTCTGGGACTCAAACCCAGTACCTTTCGCTTCAAACACCATCACGTTGTCCACTCAGCTACTGAGTCCTGATAGCCACTTGCTTGTGCAAGGGGGTGAAGTTTAAGTTCATTTAGTCTTGTTTGTTTGAATCTTCCCATTGATGTTTAGGACTGCAACTGGTCAGTCTCTAATTGGCATATGTGCATGCTGTACGTATTGCCTCATTTTCACCAACGAAAGAGAAACAACTTTTTATTACCTTATTGTAAGCTTCTATTAAGAATTTTTAATAAACCATAGGTATTGAAACCAGAATCTAAACTAAATTAGATAAACATTGATCACCTGAAAAATTCAGATTGAATTAGTTTACTTACAAGAAAGCTATCATAATAGAATTTCTTGTAAAACGAACAGGTGTTTACATATAATTGTCCCAACCGATCTAAACTAGATTGATCCATGATTTCGATGAAATTCAGCAATCTCCACAACCCCTGACTGACAATTGTCATGTACACACTTATGATTAACTTCGAGAGGAAATTTCTACAGTTCTAGTGAGAAGCCGTTACCAGTGGAGCTCATCTATGTTGGGTGTGAGACTGATACCCATCGAAGACAATAGATGGCTAGTCAGATAGTGGATTGATTGAATTAAGATACAAACACCGTTGGGTACCATTTCAGTAGTCTGACGTGAGGCGTTCGAGAATGAAAGTGAAGGTTGTGGGTTTGATTATTACTGGAGGAGTGGTAGATCCTCACTTTGGAGAAGTCATTTACTTGGGCGAAACGGTGATCCAGTGCTTCAGTTTCTCACCAGTAGTCTAACTTGGATCAGTTCATGATTTCGACATTACAGATAGAATTTAAACATGGTCGCAGGTGAATAATAAATATATGTTTTGCTATATTCCAATGAGAAGAAAACTGTATTTCTGACCTTTTGTGACCCTAAACAATATCGGCTGTTTATTTACTCCGAAGAAGTGGATTACATCCAGTCACAAAACGTAAAAAATACATTTTACTATTGATTGTGATGTAACAAAAAATATACTTATTACCAACTTTCCACCCAATTTATCTATAACTATCAAGTTCAACCTTAGCATTGATGGTCATACTTTGTTTTTAAAAGATATTTACCTTTTTGACAAATAAATTTATTCGACAAAAACTGATGGGATTATGGTAGCCAAATTGATCATTTACTCAAGGAACAATATCCCAAATTTTAACAGAAAAGGTTATAAATTACAATCGAATAAAGAGAGGAGCATGGCTCAGTTCACTTATCTGTGACTTCATGGATTTGTGCCATATTTTGATCTGGCCGCCCCTAGCTTTCTTCCAACCTACTCCTACACCATAAAACATTTCACATCGGGGCAGCCGTTGGTTCGTCATACGTAACACATTTCCAAGCCATCTCAACTGATGAAGTTTCACTACTTCATCAATCCATTTACCATCCTTACCTAGTAACCGTTTCCTAACAACTGCATTACGAGCAATGCGTCGAATTTAAGTAATCAAACCTTACAATAAAATGGATACTGATTTATAATGACAACAAACACTTTACTAAAGTACAATAATCGATCATATTTAATAAGTTTATTGAAACCTTTTAGTAATTAAAAACAGATATCTGAACAAATTCACATGATAATGTTTGTTTGAATCTTCCCATTGGTGTTTAGGACTTCAGCTGATCAGTCTCTTGTTGGTATATGTGCAGGTACATCCAGCTGACGAATCCCAAATAGGACGAAACGCGCGTCCTGTATTCCACTGCTAGCCACTACCCATCTTTGTTTAGATATCTGTACAATTGTAAAGTCTTTGAAAAAGAGAAATTAACAACAACTTCATAATCACTTATGATCAATATGCATAAGTAGAGTTATGTAATATAAATACGAATCTTAGTGTATTATTATTCAATATTTTAACTTGAAGGAACTAACCATCGATTCATGAATATGAAGTTTGTCATTTCAACTGGATACAATTAAATTGTATCGTCACTTAAATCCCTCGGTATCTCAATGTTACTGTCTTAATTGAATCATAATAACTATCGACTTGTTTAAGATTCCTTAAATTGATCTCTTGAAATAACCTGTATAGATTCAATTAACTAGTCCTAACCCACAAAACAAAACAATCTACTTATAAGTACAAATAAATTTTATGACATATCTACTCAAAGAATCAATATATCAATAAAAGAAAACCAAATTTCCATTCTGAAAATTAATCAAAAAAAAATCATTAAAATCTAGTCTAGTTACTGTAACCATATTAATTATGAGCAAAGATTGATGGTGGCTAGTAGTGGAATTCAGGACATGAGTTTCGTCCCATATGGGAGTTGTCAGATGAATGTACCTAAATCCAAGAGTTGATGTTCCTGAATTTTACTGCTAGCCACTATCCATATTTACTTATAATGTACGTGATTTAAGACAACCTCGAGACAATCCACGCAGGATGCACATATATCAAAAAGAGACTAATCAATTGCAGATCTAAACATTAATCGGAGGATCTAAACAAACAATACAAATAAAGAAAATTCAGCGAAGAGAATTTTCTTTTCGACGAGATCATTTACTTAAGCTGTACATTTTCATTTATAGTTATATGGAAGGATAGCAAAAGATTACATCATAAATTGATTCAAGACTCATATTAGCAATAATCAAGGGGTAAGAAAGGAGTGTAAAGCTGAAAATAATTTACGAACCAGACAATTGTCCAATTAACAGATATGAAGAAAAACGACATACATAAAGTTTATAATAATAAAAATTCAATGATAATCAAGAAAACATGTATAAGGTTATGATAATAACTAATTAGACCCATAGAATTGAGATCATGAGTCAATTGAAGCTAGATCACCATCGAAAACCAGGAAGCACTGGACAGCCGTTACGTGCTATTGTGAGACTCCTCAGCGATGCGCATCCACGATCCCGCACTCGCGAAATTCAAACCCAGGACTGCGCACTGCTGAGGAGCCCCACACTAGGATGAAACGGCCGTCCAGTGCTTCCAGGTTTTCCATGGTGGTCTAGCTTAAATTGACTCATGATCTCGACTCTATAAAGTTACTAAGATCTCCACCAAAACCCTTCTGATAATTAGATTCACTTGGTATTGTTTGTTTGAATCTTCCATTGATGTTTAGGACTGCAATTGATCAGTCTGTTATTGGCACATGTGCACACTGTGCGTATTGCCTCAATATAGCCTTAATTCACAAGCATTATAAGCAAAAATGGAGTTTAAAATTACAAAACAATAAGTTTTAAAAAATCAATAATAATCGAATAAAAATGTAGAAAAAAGGAAAAAAAAGAACCAGAACATACCACTAAAGGGAATTAGAGCCAAGGAAGGATGAGAGGTTGGACGAATCGTATTTGGCACACAAAGTTCAAGCTTGAGTTCATGGATTGCCAATGCACTAGCAGTGTATAAAATATTTATTCGAATTCCCTTTGATCCAATTTACACCATATTGTTTATTTAACATTTTTTGTTTTTGAAGAGGTTCTTGTGGATATTATAGTAATTTTAATAGTTGATGTCATGAGCCAATTAAAGCTATTCCACCATGAAAAACCTAGAAGTATTAAACGACCGTTTCGTCCTATTGTGGAAACTTTTCAATAGTGAACGCGCGAAATCAATAGGTCCTGGGTTCGAATCTCTCCCTTCTGACAATGATCATATGCTCGCTAGTGACTGGCTCCAAGAAATATTTCCTGAAGTTCTAGTGAGAAGCGGTAACCAGTAGAGTTCAACCAGGTCTATTGTGAGATATCAATTCAGTGAAGACAATGGTGGATGTATCGCTCAATTTCATGGATTAGTTGAAGTTAGACATTAACACCGTTAGATGGCGACCGGCTTAGTGTTGTAGAGGTTAAACGTTCGTGCGCGAGAATGATAGGATATGGGTTGGAATCTCGCGAGATGGGATCATGGATGAGCACTGTTGAGGAATCTCACAATAAGACGAAATGACTGTCCATTCCTTTCAGGTTTTCTATAGTGGTCTATCTCTAATTGACTCATGATCTCAACTATTAAAATTATTATTTCTTTTCTTTCAAAAAACTACCAAATTTCATATAATGATCGAAAGTTTTTTTGTTTTGTTTTGTTTTAATGAATTCAGATAAATCATCATCACCATCATCAATTCATCCAAATAAAACTAAAAATTTACAAAAATATTCTCAATTACATAATCATCCATTATATCCATTACCACCATTATATTGTAATGAATGTTATTATCCAATAAAGGATATATCCCCTATGAAGTGTAATACGAGTAATATAAATGAACAATTATCAATAATCAATACATCTATCCCATCTATAATCAATAAAAATTTACATTCATATGAATTTTATGATAATTTTTATTGTTCATTAACAAATAAAACAATCATGACAACAAATAATGAAAAAGAACAATCAATATTAAATCAATCATTTAAACAATTTAATAAATTAATCAATATAGATAAGACAAATATAATAGTAAGTTGATTATCATTATTGATATTGTGTTTTAGGGGGTAAGGATAACTATTTGTTTAGTAATTTTGTAGTTGAATTCATGAGTCAATTGAAGGTAGACTATCATGGAAAACCTGAAAGCACAGGACGGTCGTTTCATCTTGTTGTGGAACTCCTCGACAGTGAGCATCCACGATCCCACCTCGCGAAATTCAAATTCAGGACCTATCAGTCTTGCGCGCGAACGCTTAACCTCTACAACACTGAGTCGGTCGGCATCCAACGGTATTAATATCTAACTTCAATTAATCCATGAAGTTGAGCGATACATTCACCATTGTCTTCAGTGGTGGTGTGTTTGTGTGCTACTGATGTCGACAGATATTGGTATGTCTCATCAAGGGAAAGTGAAATGCCTGAAGGCACAACGTTAAGAAGATCAAAGAAAAGAGAACGAGAACAAAGAATAATTGGTATGGAAACAAATGAACAATGAAGTGTGAGACGATTGATTGATGTTTTGCAAATGAAGTATTTACTGTATGGTTCACAGATTTGACTAACTTGTTCTGTAATTTTGTATTGAAATACATTCAATTGTTCCCACTTGTGTTCTCGTCCACTAAAACGCTACTAATACCAATAGTAGTATTAATATTAGTAATACTAATACTAATAATACTACTGCTATTGACAAGGAATTATATTTTCATAGTTGAAAGCGTGAGTCAATTGAAGCTAGACCATCATGGAAAACCTGGAAGCACTGGAAAGGCCGTTTCGTTCAATTATGGGACTCCTCAGCAGTGCACATCCACGATCCCGCACTCGCGAGATTCGAACCAAGGACCTACCAGTCTCGCGCCAGAACACTTA
>NC_031500.1:12701619-12715504 GCF_000237925.1 Schistosoma mansoni | reverse complement strand
GACAGGAACAGGTAGCCCAGATGTTAAAGCAGCCAGCCACATGAACAAATAAATCATAGTTTTGTCATTTCATTTCATCTGTAAATAAAAATGTATTAACTCATACATTTCACCTTGTCCATTGGGAATGTATAGATGTACTTTAAGTTAGGAAAAGATAATTTAAAAACTTTGTCCAGAAGAAAATCTATACATAATTTAGGATAAGGTCATATAGATATAAATGAAAGCAGGTGTTTTTCTGAAATACAAGATAGTATGTTAGCAACAATGAAGTCAAATCATATATACTTATAAGCCCTTTTTTACAATGAACATTATTCACTTTAGTAACTAACTTTAAGAGGTCATTTTAGAGTTCTAGTTAGAAGCTATGACAATTGGGATTCAATAATGTCGTATGCAAGGTATATGTTACTCATGGATGCTCAATTCTCAGGAACTTTATTCCTCGGACAAATCAAATGTTTAGGATTTCCTGATTTTCCGTAGTTGCTTAACTAAGATCATTTTGTGATATCAACTATGGAATTGAAAAATTCACTTATAATCTTTATGTCTCCATCTTTCTGTCATTATTGTCAAAATTTTGAACAAAACAAGAATTAGAATTACAGAATAAGAATGAATCAGTTGTAATTCGAGCTTTCTCATTAGCTGTAAAAACGCTTTCATTTATGAAAATGCAAGATCTCCACAAAACCCCTTTTGAAGGAATTATATGACGTAATGTAGAATAATAAACAAAATTTGCATTCCATAATTCATGTTAAAATGTAAGCATGATATTTTATTAAACATTAATTCCTATTGTAATCAATGAGATTTAATAAAATTGTCAAAATGGATTATCAGTATCACTATTATTATTATCATCATTATATATTGTCTTTTCCATACTGATTAGTAAGAGAGATGATGGTTCCATCCAATGTTCTATATATATATAGAAAGTCGACATGGATAGGGCAATATCTTAATTCCCATAGTCACTGTTCAATTCATTACAAACGTTGATTAATAAAGGGCTTATTCATTAGAATCAATCGTATTTATACTAGAGATACTACTGAAGTAGAGACGAAGGTTTTAACTAAAACGCATTAATTGTTATATCTAGATCTTTGATTCTGGCTATACCGCGTACTACTAGACTACTTTAACGATCGAGCCCGCAACGTCGTAAGAGAGAATACAGAAGACTAGTAAGTAGGAATGTATTTCCCAACACAGTTTCAATTATAGTACAAAATTGTCAGGTATTTATAGTTTTTAGTAAAAACGAAATCATCATTATAGCTATCCAATCCGCATTTCTCCAATAGGGAAGCTACACGTAGTGATTCTGGAATATTCTTCCAAAAGCTGATTGAATGGAATATATTCGGCTCCTTTTGAGCTTCTTAGAGCTTCCTCACGTTCACCTGTGAACCGTCCTCACAATAATTGATTACGAAATATTAAAATTTATGTATGAATTAATAAATAAATGTTGTACAGTATGAATTATTCGTCAAAGAATTTAATAATAATAAGGCAACATGCGTATATATATATTCATCTAATCTAAGCGTTTTACCCCTCGTGGAGGAGCATAGGCCGCCCACCAGATATGTATTCATGCCCATAACTTTTGTCTAAATGACTATCCTTTAGTCTGATATGGGCAAAATCACAAATAAATCAAACGAAAAGAAGCTAAATAATAAAGAAGAAGAGGAAAAAGGTGGAAGAAAAAAAGTAGAGAGAAAATATAAACAAAGTGTAATTGTTACTTTTTTCTATTTTTTTTTTCATTCTTCTCACTTATTTGATTGTTCACCGTTTTTCAAGTATAGACTATGGAATAAATTTTTATGGTGCTAAGATGTAATATAAATCACTTGTCAACTTGGTTGTATCTATGTATACATGAATGAATATATATTGTGTACATGTACATATTAGTTTGTATGTAAATATGTATGGTACATTCTATCATATTATACATTTAACTATCAATACAGGTACCAGTAAGAAGATCAAAAAAAGGGAATAAAAATCACCATTGACAAAACCCTAACGTCGACAAAAAGGAAAAAACGATATGTGACTCACATAAATTTTGAAATGAATAAATGGAATTTGTATAGCATTCGAAAATATTAGTGAAAAGTTTAAGATAAACAGAATGAATAGGCCATAGGGACATGATGAAACCTAGTAGGCCCTTCTGATATTAATCAACATATGCTCATTAGTGACTAGCTCCAAGAGGTATTTCGTGGAGTTCTAAGGAGAAGCAGTGACCAGTGTAGTTCAACCAGGTCTGTTGGTAGATGGTAACTCACTATAGACATTGATGAATAGTTGCTCGATTTTGTGGATTAGTTGAAGTAAGACATTAACATTGTTGGATGCCGGCCGACTCATTGGTCTAGTAGTTAAGTGCTCACGCGCGAGGCTGGTAGGTCCTGGGTTCGAATCTCGTGAGGAGGGATCGTAGATGCACACTGCAGAGGAGTTCCACAATAGGACGAAACGGCCGTCCAGTAATTCTACGTTTTTCATGATGGTCTATCTTCAATTGACTGATGATTTCAACTATATAAAATTACTAAAATTTCCACAAACCCCCTTCCGAAATATTCTTTTAGTCAACTTCTACATATTTGACCAATAATACATGTTTGGTTTGAAAATCATTATTACTATTTATGTGTTGATGGTCGAAAGCAATCGATAAATTTTGAAACATTTTTGTGTTTTGTGATGACAGTCAATTTTGTGGTTAAATAATGTTTCAAATGGAGTTCGAACTTTAGAGGTTTAATATCATGTTTAGAAAAGTTTATATTTAATTTTTCTAAGGCATATGAATAATTGTTAATAATCGTGAACTGGTGTAAGTTAGACTACAATTTCATATCTGCAAATACTAGATGGCTGTTTTGTTTTAGTATGAGATTCCTTAACAGTGCTTATCCACGATCGTGTACGCGAGAATCGAACCCAAGACGTTCGATCTCACTTGTGAACACCTAAACTTTAAACCACTAAACTGGCATCTAATAGTGTTAATATCTAAATTCAATTAGTCCACGATTTGACTAGCCATTTTCTATTGTCTTCTATCAGTATCAGTCTCACATCCAATACAGATCAGCTCTACTGGTCACGACTTCTCATTAGAACTGTAGAAATTTCCTCTCAGAGTTAGTCACAAGTGTGTACATGATAAGTGTCAGTAAGAGGTTGAATTTTTTTAAAAATATAAGTATTTATACTGATCCATTGTTGACCAAGCAGCACAATGTTTGACTATTGTCTTGTCTAACGGGGAATCTACATAACAGAGTGTTTTTCGCTTACCAAGATAATGATGAAGACGATAAATAAAGTTGAACTTTGATTCATCAGTACAGCAGTCACTTGTTCGAATCCTGTCACAAATTATTAAATCGGCATTTCTTTCTGATCTTATAAACTTACTAAAATACGATTTATAGTTTCTAATTCTAAATAGATTTAGACTCTGAACTAAACTGAGATGTCAACAAATTATCAACCATACTTCTTCAATAAAACAGATTCCAATAATCATTGTATGCTAGTTCAGCAATGTAATATACAGTCTAGTATAACAGTAAACAATTAGGCTTGAAGAGTCTCCTACTAAAACAGAATATATGTCAGCATTCTTAAATATTCAATGATTGTCTGGCTACAGTGAGTTCGTGATGTAAAGTGCTAACTTCACATTTTTACCATCCATTTTATTAGTTTCCTGTAATCTTACTGACTTGATAATACAACTTAGACCAGTACATTTCTGTACCTGGTTATGCGCTATTCATAACTGACTGATACTTTTACTAAGTCAGATATAACCTTTTTAATTCTTTTTATATACATACATTATAGTAACTATCAAAGAACTTTAAGAAATTTATCTCTTTATTATTTGAACACTATAATTTAAATCACTGATTGATTTTACTTAAAGTCATGAATCATAGGATAACTGTTGATTATGGTATGAAACAATTTGGACTGGAATTGATTAGTCTCTTATTGGCATATTGTGCATCCTGTGTGAACTGCCTTGATATTGCCTGAAGTCACAAACTTTTTAAGCAAAGATGGATAGTGGCTAGTAGTGAAATTTAGGAACATCAACTCTGGGATGTAGTTACATCCAGCTGACGAGTCTTATATGGGACGAAACTCATGTCTTGAATTCCACTGCTAACCATTATCCATCTTTGTTTGATCACTTTTATAATTTATGAATTTCTAAACATTAAACTAGTAAATTTCTTCCTAGACATTTTTAAAGAAAACGAAAATAGAAGGATTAGAAGATGACTATTAGAGAATAAGCAACAATAAGAATAATTTATAAACTTGACATTTTATTATCAGAAGAAAGAAAAGTAAAACAAAGAAGTTTGAATCATACTCTTTCATCATTTATCTTCATATTTATTTTAGTTTAAATGGGTAGACATAAGATTCTAGGATAACAAAACAAGTGTATTCATCAATGTTCAATTCATATATAGGTTCATTTGTTCATATGCATAGGTATATCTGTACACATATACAAATGGTTATTCATTACAAAACATATATATACATATAGTAGTTACTTGAATTCAAAATAACACGCATGATTGTCTGAGAAAAATATCGTTAAAAGGTTGTTTGTCAAACTATTATTATCAGCAAAGATGGATAGTGACTAGAAGTGGAATTTAGTATGAGGCTCGTTTCGTCATATTTGGGACTCGTCAGCTGGATGTACCTGCATCTGTGAGTTGATGTTCACTCTGGGACTCAGTAGCTAAGTGGATAATGCTATGGCGTTTGAAGTTAACAGTACTGGGTTTGAGTCACAGAGTGAACATCAACTCTCATGCAGGTTCACTCCGTCGAAGAGTCCAAAATAGGACAAAACGCGCGTCAAACTGGATTCCACTACTAGCCACTATCCATCTTTGCTTATAATGCTTGTGAATTAAGGCTATATTGAGGCAATACTCACAGTATGCACATATGTCAATAAGAGACTGATTAATCGCAGTCCTAGATATCAATGGGAAGATTCAAGTAAACAATGCCAAGTGAATTATTATCATTATTATTACGAATACTGAGTAACACAATGAAAAAAATGGATTGTATTTGTATAATAGACTAGAATTTGCTAATAATAATACCATAGATTCGTCTGATATTCGTTGTTAGTATATATTTCTGAAATGATTACATTATATAAGAACTCTCGTCTAAATTAGAGCAAATAGTTTCACAGTATTTGAGCGCCGAGTTGATGTAAGACATTAAATAGAAAGAATATATTTTGTAAAATCTCAGAGAATGAATTTGAAATAAATCCAACGTTTTGCCCGGCAATCTGGCTCAAGCTTTTTCAAGGAATTATAATCAAACATCAAAATTATCGAATATAAATAGGTACACGGTTCTCCGGGTTCATTGTACACTGAATGGGTCATCCAATCAACGTTAAAAAAGTCTAAACTAGGTATGTGTAAGAGATATGTGATGTGAAATGATAAGCGTTAATATAACAGATTGTATAGAAAACGTAAGTGGTGAAAGGAGAAAATTACATTCACACTATATATATTGCCAGGTGAAACGTTGGATTTACTACAAATTCATTCGCTGAGATTTTACAAATATATATTATTCCTATTTAATGATTACATTATAGTTTTTGCGGTATCTGTGGTGAGACTATAATGCATGGACGATCCAATCAGAAGCGTTTGAAGGATTTCAAGGTTACAGAGTCTAGTTCAGTACCTGGTACTCATGTACGATCGGTTCACAGAGGATTTTAGAGTAGACTTGACAATTAAGTGGCTACAATAAATGGGACTACTAAGAAGTTCCTTTATTTGTAATTGCAGTAATCAAATGACTTGTAGACCTTGTGCAGACTACCATGATGTTGTCCTTCGATGTAATATATGTTGGAGGAAGATGTCTTCTAGAATAGGAACCTTTTTCACTCGATCCAAATTTAGACTAAGGCAAATTATAATAATTATATAATTATATAATTATATGAACTCTCCAAATTTCATTCAATTATTACGTAACCCACCCTAATTGTTTTTAATTACCTCTAAAATTATCACACATTTGATCTTATCTGTCTTTGAACTTCACTCAACTATTACTCCACCCTTCATTTTAATACCTAGTAACCTCTGACCTTTCCTTGCACATATATATATATATATATATATATATATATAGTTATCATTGATGAACTTTTGTTATTCCAATCCTTTACATTCACTTATGTCAGTCGTTCCATCCTATTTATTACCCCAATGCTAAAACTCTAATGCATATTTGGTTGTAAGAAGCTGATGAGAAACCACGAAATATAATGAATTCATACTATTCTGCATCAATATTTGTTCTGTCTTTATTTATATTTTAATTATAATGATTACCGCGAACTGTATCATAAAAACACCAGTAACATCGGTTACAATATTCGCAGATGCTACTAAAGCTTCGGCTGTTCTGTGGTATGAGTATTGTAGAGATATATGCGTAATGAAAATGACAAGCTTATACAACCGGAGTACACAAAAACAATATTGAAGCTATGTGGTCGAGGCTGAGAGAGTTTTCGCGACCTTATCATGGCTCCAAAGACCGACTATTATGGAGCCATATGGATGAGTTTCTCTACCGTATGCATTACGATTTTAGAACCTTTGAACCTCTTTCTAAACTTGACAAGTTTTTGGACCATGTAGAAGAAGTGTATCAAATTTAATTCTTTGGTTTCGTATAATATATTTTTACTCCATACTGACTGTTTACCGATTGGCTAATATTTCTCAAGGTCAATTAGGATTCGTCCAAAGGTCGTCCATAAATTATAGTCTTGCCGTATCTATGCAAAACGATAATTCTAATCAGTTAATTATGATTATGAAAATCCACAAATCTTACTATAGTGCATATATACACCTGTAGATCTGGTTTTGTCGTAATTGAGTAGTCCTAACTTATTAGAGTTGAGTTTACGAACTTTTCACAGCTAGATCACCACTCAAAACAAGCAAGTACTGGACAGCTATTTAGTTCTAATACAAGATTCCTCTGTAATGTGCATCCATGGTCCCGTCACTGAAGTCCGAACGCACAGCCCATAGTAACGTGTGAACTTTTAACTTTTGGACCACCGAGCGTCATTCAGTTGTGCACATGTCTAACTTTAATCGACTCATGATATTGCATGACTTCCCGAGGTGAATGAATGTTTAAATCTGGCCTAGTTGAACCTCATTGATCACGACTTTTCTTTAATACTCCAAGAGTTGAATCTTGAAGCCATTCCTTTGAAAGCACTTTTGAAAAGGAGGATGACCATAATAAACTGCCACTCTTAGAGTGCTCAGTTAAAAAAAACTCTAGTGGAAGTCCATTATTGATTCCATTATCAAATCCATTGACATTTCTAACCATATACTGAAAAACAACACATTCAAATCGGCATATTGATTTTCACTCTGAACATCCATTCAGTGCGGAAATTTCCCTAGGCTTGAATCTTTTCAGAAGAACAACCAAAATCATTACTTCAGAAGAAGACAAGCCAAAAGAAAAAGATTATATAATACACACCCTACAATCTAATGATTTTCCCACGAATATAATCAAAAACATATTAGAACAAAACTACCTTTTGAATAATAATTCTAATGAAAGATCTTTGATTGGTACTGCAGTTTCACCTTACCGCCAAAGTAAAACATAAGAATTACAACGGATCTTGAAAACTTATGAAATTAAGGCTTTCTACAAGGCAACTAACAATCTAAGAAACGCTTTGGTTAAGATAAAAGATAAGATAGTATTCACTTCTACACAATGTCTTGTATACAGACTAGGTTGTGTCGATTGTGATGCGTTCTACATTGGAGAGTCTCCCCGTGAGGTCTTGATTTGTTCTAAGAAACGCGTAAGTTACACGAAAAGACCTTCAAATAATCCTGCAGAATCGGAAAATCTGAAAGTTAAATCAGCAATAACAGTACATGCTATTTTCAATAATCGCCAAAATAATATTAAAAATACTAAAATAATTCAGAAAGTTTTTTCCAACTATAAAGAGAGGTGAATAGTCGAATTATTTTACATAATGCTAAAGCTCTCTGCCCTCAATAGGAAGGAAGACCTGAATATTCATTTAACTTGGACTGTTTATCCAAATAACTACATTTGACCTTATTCATCTTTCATACAATCTATACACATATATATATATATATATATACACTCAATCTCAACGGTACCACTTCATATTACAAATGTATACATTTGTCATATTCACCTTCTGTACTAAAATTATTTTGTATTTTTTCTCCTTTGTACTGTTTAAACTTATGTTAAATTTACTTCAGTTATTTATATATACTTTGAAGAAGTGGCCTACATTAGATCACGAAACATCGGGATTACAATTTTTTGAAATGGTGGAGAAGATTTGTAGCTCAGGTGGATGATTTTGATGGAGTTTTGTTCTCTGAGCTGGATGGTTTGGTCGCGGATCTTTCATCGTTCTTCTGAATGACATCATCAGCACATATTCCACTTCTACCCGTTGACCTGAAGGTCTGATCCACAAGACAGCGAAGCATCGTAAGGAGATGCAGTCTCATGGTAGCCGACAACCAACGATTGATTCATACGCCATTTGTTCCCTCAGGATACTGGAGCCTATGTCTATCATTGGTTTGGAATTAGGGTTTTCCAACTCCCCTAGGTGGACTTTCTGGGTCCACTAACCCAGTGGAAGCGCAGGACATTCGGTTTTCGTCCTCTCAATTTCGTAAACAACAGTAATACCACGAGAAGGCAGTGAGTAGGACTTCCCTGACAGAGGCTATATACGCGTGGTCAAGTGAGGGTATTTCGAGAGGGGGAGAGGACTCTCCTCACTCTTGGCCGTACTAGGGCATTCGGGGGCTGTAATCTGTCTTTACCTATCAGTTGTACATACTTGATAAAAAAATTCTGGACCTATAAGATTCGAACCCATATTACCTAGTATGAATCAGATGTTATTATTAAGGTACAACTCCTTGAATAGTATCAATAATGCTTACACTTAAAGTATTGTTAACAACTAAGTAATCGAATCTACGTTACGCGGTTAAAAACAGTAGGTTACGTTTATATAGTCTTTAAAACAGATAGAATTCTATCGACTTACTTATACAAATAGTTATATTGGGCCCTTATCGAATAAATTTTATCAGAATTAAAAATTAGACCAACATGATCTTAATTACTGCTCCCTGCATACAACAAGTTAAACTGATGTAGCCAAGTGACTAGTATTAATATGATCACTATAATAAGTCTCACGTTAATTAAACTATATCCAATGATAAGATTATGGATGATCACTGACTAATATCATTAGAATATCTCAAAATGTTATACTAACGTGACCGAACTTGAAGATCGCTTAATCTAAGCAGTTGTTATTGACTATTGACTGGAATTCTTTTGAAAATCCATATGCTTTTATATGATCTTCAATAGAACAGAAGACGATTCTAGGAGTTGGTTGTACAGATCAATAATATTATCTTATATAAACTATGTTTTATGATTTATTAATTTCATTTATTGTTATTTAGAACGAAGAACCGACTCTTTCAGATATTTACGAAACACCATATGCGTCTGTAACTATTCATGATGAACCAATCGGTGATCAATATCCAATGAAATGTATATCAAAAGATCCATGTAATTCTATTTCAGGACTATCTATGAATAGAACAGAAGATTGTTCTAATCTCTTACCTAAGCCCAACTATTGGCCATCTGTTCAAATAAATGATAATAATAATAATAATAATAATAGTAACAATAATAATAATTCATCCTATACCCCATGTATTGCCAACCATGCTGAATTGATTAAAATGAAAGTGGAAAATCCATCACACCCCAGATTGTTCAATCCATGTTTATCTTCTATAGGCTATCCTCTAGTTTATCCTCATCCAATGTACACATCAGCAACATGTCATTCTAAACGATATCAAAATACTGCTGTCAGTGCTTCTGTCATTACTGGTGCTGTTTCCTCCTCATCTTCTACTGCTGCCACATCTACCATTACAACTACTGGCATGCCTCCATCTGGACAAGTTTATCCAATGGATAATTGGAATATGATGGAATGGGTAGTTAAAAAACGTCCAGATGGAACACGTTATATAACTCGGCGACCAATAAGGTGAGTACTTATACATATGTATACTTTTATAAATATACGCACAATAGATTTGTTGGTGTGTGAGTAGCCTGTAAGAAAGCTGGAGGCGGCTAACTCAGTGCACTAAATCAGTCCAAAAGTTACTGGTGGTTAAACTAACCCATGTCAGTTTGTGCAAATTGGTCTAGACCAATAGTTAAAGATTTTCAGTAGTGGC
This sequence comes from Schistosoma mansoni, assembly GCF_000237925.1. NCBI lineage: Eukaryota > Metazoa > Platyhelminthes > Trematoda > Strigeidida > Schistosomatidae > Schistosoma > Schistosoma mansoni. Next base: position 12,705,017 of record NC_031500.1, on the reverse strand, counting down.
TCGTAATCGGCGACTATGGCACAAATCCATTCATCTTTTGCATTTCTTTAGATCCTGAGTTTTGTAAAAGTATATTATCCTTCACCATCCTAGAAATTCATTCTTCCTTCTTGAATAATATTGTTCATCCCCAATATGTCTTACTATATCTAATGCTGTTACTACTACTCTTATTATAATATTTGCTTTGATTACTTTATCTCGCTATGGTAATATGTTTGGGCAACTTGAATGGGCAAACATATGGGTCAAATTCTACTTTACTTATGACTATCTGACTGACTAATTACATAATCAAATCATTATCGATTCATATGAAAAGTACCCAAAGGGATAACGATTTGGGGTAAAACATTATATCATTATAATAAAAAACAATCTCATTTTACTCCGACTTGCTCTCAAATGACGTTGTCACAGTTTCGCATTCAAAAATGTACTGGAAAAGTATTAGTCACAAAGATGCTGAATTTGTATGAACTACCATATTAACTCGATACATTTTTAAGTGTCAAGTCATTTGTATATCTGAAGTTTTAAGTTCATTTTCTGTTATAATACACAACTAATGCTTTTCCAGCTCCGCTGGAACGATGACAACTTTTCCAATTTCTATGTATGTAAGGGTAAAAATAGAAAGAAATATATATTTAAACTCTAGTATCATATTACCTTGTGACTCTGATGCCATGATGGTATTATGAAATGCTACTTGTAAATGGTTCTACTTACTATTTGTTGACTTTTATCCAAGGTCCCATAATAAATATAAGCTCATCTCATTGCCTTTTCTTAAGACATGAAACATCTCTTACAGGTTGCAATTTGCCAAAGAGTTGAAGCGAATCAATATCATGTGTACTATGTTTAGATGTTAGATAGTTGAAGGTAGTCAGCAAGAAACCTGGGATCTTGGTTTCATGTTAGTTGACACTCATCAGCAAGGTGTATTCACACATTTGAGGGAACTAATCCTCCTTGTGGGATTTGAACCATAGCCAACCGACTTATCAGTAAGATAAGAAACCACCAACAGTACCAGTTAGCACGAAACCTGTGTCAAAGAGAGTTTGGTACCAATCAACTTCAGTCACCTAACACACCAACAAAGTTCACGAAATAATAAGTAACTCAAACTAATGACCGTATTAGTTTTAGTGGCTTCTTCTCAATCTTTTTAGCACTTCAACAGTTACAACTATTTTTGCCGATAATGATTCTAATCAACTTGTAGAAGGTTATCAGTTAATGTAATATAACTTTTTTGGATTTCAGATTTAGATTTGTGTTTTAGGGACAAGAGGCCCACGGCCTATGTTATTCCTTTTCTAATATGCTTCTCAGAGTGTCCACTCTCCTCTTGAATTAGTCTATTGAAGGTTCGGACACCACTGCTTCGGGCAGCAGGTTCCAAGTATTGATAACTCGGTTTGAAAACCTGTATGCCGCGGGTATTTTGTTCGTTCTTGGCTTTTCTACTCGCCTGCTATGTCCTCTGAGATATTCTAATAAAAACGCCTGTTGCGTTGGAATCACAATAATTTGGATATACTTGACACGGACCAACAATATTTGCCGCTGTGAATCCAGTTCCACTTTCCGATCCATACTGAGAGTTGAAGTGAACAACTTCATGAACAAATTGATGAACTAGTTCCCACTTTATAAGAACTTTTGTCTAAATTAGAGCGAATAGTTTCACAGTATTTCAGTGCCGAGTTGATGTAAGGAATTATAATTCCTTGAAAAAGTTTGGACCAGATTGCCAGGCAAAACCTTGGATTTACTACAAATTCATTTGCTGAGAATTTACAAATATATTCTTCTTAATTAGTTCCCACTTTGTTAGTTTTTGCGCCATTAGTCAACTGGTGAATATTTTTGATATAGAAGAAAGGAATTTGCGTCTTAACTCAACCGCGCTTTCCTTCACAATATATTATATTATCCTTCTCAGTTTATCTTGTTTATCTGAATACTTAGACTCTTATTCATAAAATATTTTTCGCTCATAGTTTTCTGTAACAAATCTTATGATGAGCAGAGATGGATAGTGGCTAGCAGTGGAATCCAGGACGCGCGTTTCGTCCTATTTGGAGACTGACCAGTTGCAGTTCTAACAAATCGATGGGAAGATTCAAACAAACAATACTAGATGAAGTCAAACCTCACCCTATCGCACAAGCAAATGGCTATCAGGACTCAGTGGCCGAGTGGATAACGCGATGGCGTTTGAGGCGAGGGTACTGGGTTCGAGTCCCAGAGTGAACATCAACTGTGAGATGCAGGTACATCCAGCTGATGAGTCCCAAATAGGACGAAACGCGCGTCAACCTGGATTCCACTAGTAGCCACTATCCATCTCTGCTTACCATGCTTGTGAATTAAAGCTATATCGAGGCAATACGCACAGTATGCACATATGTCAATTAGAGACTGACCAGTTGCATTCCTAACACATCGATGGGAAGATTCAAACAAACAATACTGAATGAATTTAAATCTTATGATGACTTCCAAAGTCACTATGTGAATATTCATTATTCATTCAAACAAGCTCAGTTTGTTCTATATGATTGTCTACTTTTCTTAAACATTATGAAAAACGGAATATAATAAAACAATCAATTACTCATAGATATATTCACTTTATTTCCTTAATTTGTTTATTGATACTCCTTTACACAAACTAACTTGACTCAATAAGTAAATGTGTAGACAATAGATAATAGCGGCAATTTGACATGAGGATCAAGGATGAATAAGTAGTAATAATAGTAATGATTATTATTATTATTATAAGTAGTAGCAGTAGTAGTATAGTGGTAGTATTGAAATAAATCCTTTGAACTAATATGATAACTTATTGGTTATTGTCCTTAAGAAAGAGAAATAGTGAAAGTGAGGTAGATAGATAGATAGATAGATAGGAGATAAATCATCAATACTTTTAATATAGTACACGAATTTCAACTATAAATCAAATTTGGTTTACTCTTTTTAGAGAAAACAATCTATTGTATACTCTTATGTTATTTGAAATTCAGTTAGTCTCTTTATTTATAATCCAGTCTCAGCATAAAGTGAAAATCTTTTACAGATTAATAAATGACACTCTATATACAATTTAGGATTGTCAAACAAAATAGAATAAACAAAGATTGATAGTGGCTAAGTGGATAACACGAACAGTACTGGGTCCGAGTCCCAGAGTGAACATCAACTCTCAGGTGTAGGTGCATTCAGCTGTGGAAACCCAAATAGGATGAAACGCTCGTCAAACTGGATTCCACTACTAACCACTATCTATCTTTGCCTATAATGCTTGTGAATTAAGGCTATATCGAGGCGATACTCACAGTATGCGTATATGCCAATAAGAGACTGATCAATTGCTG
>NC_031500.1:12695526-12701419 GCF_000237925.1 Schistosoma mansoni | reverse complement strand
CAATCTCAGATAAGTACCCATCAATGGACCTGATCATTGTGATGGGAGATTTAAAAGCAAAAGTTGGAATGACAACACGTCGATGAGCAGATGTCATACCCCCGTTCCCTGTGAGCAATCCAACCACCATCTTATCTCAACATAGTGCACGCAGTGTCGAGCCACCTAGACTGGTGGCCACATTGCAACTTGATCGATAGCATTCGATCAGCACCAAGACGGACTTGACACGCATGACATTGATCACCACCCAGTGATCAATCAATTGTGATAGCTCCGGTTTCTCTAATCCAGATGGCTAATGCTTCAACCATTTGAAGGACTTTAGCAAAAATTCCTGACCCTATAAATAATTAAAAAGGATTGGTTTATACTAACATCATAACCAGTTTGTACTAAATTATATTTGAAATAATCTCTACGGTTTCAATTTAAATTAATTCCAATGTTTCGTCCAACAAACTTGTCTAGACGTCTTGAGAGTAATGATCAGAATTAAAATTATCAAGGATAACTGTCAGCCAGATAACCAAATACACTAATTTGCGCTCTTTTAAAACTGATTTGTCGAATGTTGTCTGGATTCTACGTACAAAATCATTTAGTTGGATCAGCATAAGGTGGAATGTGACTAATAGTATTTTAATTCTTAAATTAATAAGAAATCAGTGAAGTAGAATTAATAGATTATGACTAACGATGGTATCTAGGCAGAGCTTTATGTTCAATCTGAGACTCATCAAGTTTGTGTACCTTCATCTCATTGTATTAATGTTTACATTTGAACCTGAACAACTATATAACTTGAACCTTTATTAATAATGACATAACCATGAATACATAAGTCTGAAGGAAGAATATTTTTATATTGAAACTAATCCAACGATTCATTCCTATCAATAGCTGCTATTATCTTATATATCTAAGTCAGGACAAGTTAAGCATAGTTTAGCAATTTATAAATTTCTTCTCTTACATAAATAGTCTTGTAAAACATCCCTCCATCAATCTTTACTTCAAACGAACACTAAACTATTCCTGAATATAAAAAAAACATACTAAAATCCAAATTTGTAATTTCATTCATCATTAGTTCATTATTCTTCCCATAGATCCCACCTTTTGATTGGCTGTTCTCTTGTTAAATTTGATAGAATATAAAGTAACAATAGTTCATTGTTTATAAAAATCTTTAACTCTTTTAATTTCATACTGCAAAGTGTTATGTCCAGAAGAGAATAATGAATGGTAACTTCCGAGAACTATTTATGGACCAATATGATACATATATTTCTTATTGTATGATTGCTAAGTGACTAAACTGTTCATATTCGTATCCCTTTTATTATAAGTTTTATTTTAACCTATAGACTATTATGCACGATTTGTCAATCCTGAGTTATACCCAGTCTACTAATTACTGTCTCCCACATTCCCAGCCACATTTGGCTAAATCTTGTACAAATGTTATTTTCTATTTTATGATACGATGTGGTCTGTTTGTTTGGTATATAAGTCCAGTATGTTTGAGAATAATGAATCATATTGCGGAGGCTGTTATTGATGTTCTGGATTTAACTGGCTGGGCTCTAGGCAGAAAGCAGGACCGATTAGCATTGTAGACTGCTCGTACAGGTTTTCGTATGTCACTGCTCTGATCGATAATTCACTCCTCTCTGATTGGCGGGGATCATCACGTCATATATTAAACAGGGCACTCAAGCACTCGACATAACAGTATTCAAATATATTTGGTGATCCTCGTCTGTGTTCTCGTTAAATACAGTACTACCACGATCTTATTTCGAGTGGTAAACAATTATTTCGTACTTAATATAATTTATATTGAAATTTTCTATTTTATAGAAATCGAATACTTAAAGAACGAGCTAAACGTTTAGCTGAAGAACGTTCCGGTATTACAACTGATGATGATGCTATAAGTGAATTAAAAACTGGTCGTTATTGGAATCGTTCAGAACGTAAAAAACAATTAGAAAAAGCTAAAGCTGATAGAAAACGTAAACAATTAAATATAATTACACAACAAAATTCACATAAAAATTTAGTGCTGACAACAACAAATTCTTCTCCGATCAATAAAAGTGATGGTAATAATACAACATTAGTTACTATGACAACTGTGTAAAATAAAAAAAAGTGTCACTTTATTGATTACTAATCATTTATTATGTATAGTTTTGTTTATTTATATTTATCATGTTCATATTTAATTTAAAAAAATTTTTTTTTAAAGATTAATGATAACCAACCTTTATGATTGTGTGTGTATCTAAACTATTCACCATTCTTCATTTGAAAGTTAATTTCTCCCCCCCCATTTTTGTAATTGATTGTTTACAGATTCAATGTATATTAACAATGATGCCTCGAAACCACATATAATCCAAAATAGTAAAACTTTTTCTTCTCCACTCAATTTTTTTTACACACTATGCACCTTCTTGATTAAGAAGATAAACAAATGGTTATAAATCACAGATACATATATGTATATATATACTAATTATATACAAGTAGTATATATATACAGACATGAGTATATTATTCATATACAACTATATTTCATTGTATATACTACTTATTATTATTAGCAGTAGTAGTATTGTAAGCAACATTGTCCTAACCAAAGGAGACAGATTTGTTGATTCTTATCCATCCTCCAATTCATTTTATCAACTGTCTCATTCTCTATTCATTATTATTGAACAATTCACATTTTTCATTATGGGTATATACATATATATAAGCATTTGAAAGAGTAAAGAAAAAAAACAATCAATAAATCAATATTCGTTTTTTCTTCTTTTTTTTGTTGTCATGGATACATCGTTTTCTCTTTTTTTTCTAGAAAAAAAAAGAAAAAAAAAATCTCAGTAATTAAATGATGCATTTTTTTTTCTAAAAGAAAAGTAATTGGATTGTCTCATTGTGATTATAGTTAAATCAGGGTTATATCTATCTATCTATCTATCTATATGATGTGACTTAGGCAGGATACATTTTCTTTTCTCCGTGTTTTTTATGACATTTTCCTCTCTCTTTTTTTGAAGAAAAACTTGTCATCCATAATGGTGAGAATCAGAAGAAGAAAAATTTAACTTTCTATTTGTAAAAGAAAATTGTTTTCTTTAATTAATTTGTTGATTGATCCCATGGATATTCACAATAAGGATAGTAAGGGAAAAGTTTAAAAAACTTATTTAGTTTCCGAGTGTTAACTAAATGTTAAAATCAGAAGGGGTTTTTTTGTGAATATTATAGTAATTCTAATAGAGAAGATCATGAGTCAATTGAAACTAGAATACAGTTCAGTGCTTCTAGGTTTTCCATGGTAACCTTGTAGTGATCAAGAACATGAGTAGGGACAACCGAATCTGACAACTATATAGTAAACAGTTAATTTGCAAACTATCAATCAATTGTTTCAATCTTTACTATTCCTTCTGTAAATATCAGTCCATCGTTTCCGATTATTATTGTTCATGCATTTTCATACTAATTGTGTTTCGTTACTGTTCTTTCGTTATCGACATTCTCTGTCTGACCATCGTTTTATACTACTAATATGGATATAAGTAACCCACCCTACAATATAGCTTCAATTGACTCATGATATCAACTATTAAATGTTAAAACTTCATAATAATTATAATGAGATATGATAAAGTACAAATAAGTTTTGGGTAAATAAAAATCAACAAACCATAATACCAATGACTAATATTTCATTCTGAATATTTCATACTGACATTGATTACTGTTTTACCATTAAATTGTTTATTACAGTATCTACACAAATACCATTTAACATTAAGTTCATTGATTGAAGATAGGCAGTAAGAAATCTAGAATTCAGTTTATTTCCTTGTTGGCAATCTCCAGTATTGTATTTGTCAAGAATACAGGTACAAACTATTATGAAACCTAGGTCTAGAGTTTCCTGATGACTTCTTTCAATCATCTGATATTTCAACATAGTTAACCTGATATTGAATTGCTTATACCAATGACAACATTGCAACTTGTTCCATAAAATTAGATCAGCAAATATGAAACTGATCACTACTTAATGATCAATCAATTATAGTTTGATGATATGCCTATATAGAAATACTTCAGTTCGTTTACTTTGTATATATGAAAATAGAATGTGATCAAAGAACATGAGAAGAACACAGTTTGTCTCAATCGATAGGAATTCTGGAAAGAACTGACTTATAACATCTTACTTTATAGGTAACAAGGAAGGGAACTGAAAATATTTTAGATGAAAATTTTTGAAAAATAGATGAACTAATGAATCTTCACTTGAAATAATAATGTTATTTCTCGTAAAAATTTCTATTCTCTTATTCAGGATTCAACTTCACCAGTCCCTGTTAGACTCTATATATGGATATATCAATATTGTCTATAGTATCATGGAATACTATATTTCTGACTAGTGACTTGAAGTATAATAGAGAATTGAGATGGTGAATCGATTGGTGTTAGACCGCCATTGAAAACCTGGAAACACTGGACGGCCATTTCATCCTAGTATAGGACCTCTCAGAACTGTGCATTTACAATCTCGCTCATGGAATTCAAACCCAGAGTCTTCAATCTCGCATGAGAACGCTTAACCTCTAGACTACTGAGTCAGTATCCAAGATGTTAATATCCAACCTCAACAAATCCACGAAATTGCGAGAGACTGAAGGCCATGGGTTCGAACCCCGTAAGCAGGATCGTGGATGCGCACTGCTGAAGAGTCTCACAGCATGACGAAACGATCGTCTAATGCTGCCAGGTTTTCAATGATGGTCTAACATCAGTCAATTCATGATATCAACGAGAAACATAATAATCTTCACAACCCTATACTAATATTTATCAGTTAGCTATGCCAATATCCTAGTGTGTAATTTATCAATCCATAAGTACGAAAATAAATTTCGTAGAGTTAAATTTATTCATTGCATTCAAAAAACAGAATAATTTTGGAATGCCATTGTCAGGACTCATTTATTTTGGTTCCATCCATTTCCTGGTTTATTTTGCAACTTGAAATTTAAAGTATAAATATATAAGACCCGATTCATTGAATCATAACTAAATTTGACATTATAATAGGTTGATTATAGTTAGGATAAATATTTTGGAATGAAAAATAATGATTAATGATAGGTTAAGATTTTGTAAAATAATAAATTACCTTGGTAACTTTATTGTTAACTAATTATTACATATATGTCTATATATATACATGGTGGGTGCTATATAATATGAACTGATATAAATAGTATGCAGCATCAATCGAAAACGGAATGCCTGAGAATAGAAGGTAGAGAAGATTGATATGAATAGAAGAAAGAAGAAAACTAAGAGAAAGCATAGTAAGAACAGGAGTGAAAGAACGAGGAAGTTTGTGAGAAAAATCTGATGAAACATGTGTAAATGATGTATTTAGTGTATATTTTGCATATTTTATGAAAGTACTCTGTAATTTTGTTGAACATAATAAGTCGATCTTTCCACTCCTGAGCGCTCGTGCACTATATACTTTTTTTCCTTGAAATTAGAAAAGATATCTATTTTAATAGTTGAGATCATGAGCCAATTGAAGCTAGACCATCATGGAAAACCTGGAAGCACTGAACGGCCGTTTCGTCCTACCGTCGGACTCCTCAGCAGCGCGCTCAATGATCCAGAGGTTAGGCGTTCGCGCGCGAAACTGATAGGATACGGGTTCGAATCCCGCGAGGCGGGATCGTGGATGCTCACTGCTAAGGAGTCACACATTAAAACGAAACGACCGTCCAGTGCTTCCAGGTTTTCTATGGTGGTCTAACTTCAATTGGCTCATGATCTCAACTATTAAAATTAA
>NC_031500.1:12683803-12695326 GCF_000237925.1 Schistosoma mansoni | reverse complement strand
GCAATCAATTATAGAGAAGTGCTCACGAAAGGACCTCACCATCCTGATGGGAGATCTAAATGCTAAAGTTGGAGTGGACAACACAGGATATGAAGATGTAATTGGACGACATGGAGTAGGAGAGAGAAATGAAAATGGGGAGAGACTTGCAAACCTATGTGCATTCAACAAATTGGTTATAGGCGGCACAATATTCCCACACAAGCGCATACACAAAGCTACATGGATCTCACCGGACCAAACCACAGAGAACCAGATAGACCACATCTGTATCAACAAAAAAATTCCGAAGATCAATAGAAGATATGAGAACCCGGAGAGGAGCTGACATAGCTTCAGATCACCACCTGGTTGTGGCCAAGATGAGACTGAAGCTAAAGAAACACTGGAAAACTGGACAAACAGCACTGCAAAGGTTCAATACAACCTTCCTTCGAGATACTGACAAGCTAAACGAATTCAAGATAACTCTCAACAACAGGTTCCAAGCTCTACAGGATCTACTGAAAGAACAAGAAACTACTTTGGAGGACAACTGGAAAGGGATAAAAGAAGCACTAACTTCAACGTGTCAGGAGGTTCTAGGTCCTAAGAAGCATCACCATAAGGAATGGATCTCTATAGCAACCCTGGACAAAATTCAAGAAAGGAAGAACAAGAAACTAACAATTAACAACAGCCGAACACGAGCAGAGAAAGTCAAAGCACAAGCAGAATACGCAGAAGCAAACAGGAAAGTGATGAAAAGCATTAAAGCCGACAAGCAGAAATACATGCGAGAACTAGCAACGACTGCGGAAAAAGCTGCAAGAGAAGGGAATATGAGACAACCATATGATACAACGAAGAAATTGGCAGGGAGATATAGCAAACTAGAGAGACCAGTCAAGGACAAAGAAGGAAAGACAATCACTGAGATTCAAGAACAGAGGAAAAGATGGGCAGAATACTTCGAGGAACTGCCGAACAGACCAGCCCCATTGAACCCACCGAACATCGAAGCAGCCCACACTGACCTTCCAATAGATGTCACTCCACCAACGATCGAAGAAGCCAAGATGGCCATCAGACAAATCAAAAGTGGGAAGGCGGCAGGACCTGACAATATACCAGTTGAGGCATTGAAGTCAGACATTGAAGTAACTGCAAACATGCTTCACCTTCTATTCAAGAAGATTTGGGAGGAAGAACAAGTGCCAATGGACTGGAAAGAAGGATATCTCATCAAGATACCAAAGAAAGGAGATCTGAGCAAATGTGAAAACTACAGAGGCATCAGTTTGTTATCAGTACCAGGAAAAGTTTTCAACAGAGTGCTGCTGAATCGGATGAAAGACACAGTAGACGCCGAACTTAGGGATCAACAGGCTGGATTCCGTAAGGATAGGTCGTGCACAGACCGAATTGAGGCAATACGGATCATCGTTGAACAATCAGTTGAGTGGAACTCATCACTATACGTCAACTTCATTGACTATGAGAAGGCGTTTGACAGCGTGGACAGGAGAACATTATGGGAACTTCTTCGACACTATGGAGTACCTGAAAAGATTGTCAACATTATCCAAAACTCATACGATGGACTACAGTGCAAAGTCATGCATGGAGGACAGCTGACAGATGCTTTTCCAGTAAGGACCGGAGTCAGACAAGGCTGTCTACTCTCCCCATTCCTCTTTCTTCTAGTCATTGACTGGATTATGAGGAATTCGACATCTGAAGGGAAATACGGAATACAATGGACTTCTCAGAATCAATTAGATGATTTGGACTTCACAGATGACCTAGCCCTCCTCTCTCATACACACGATCAAATGCAGATGAAGACAGCAAATGTAGCAGCAGCCTCTGCATCGATAGGCCTCCACATTCACAAAGGAAAAAGCAAGATTCTCAAATGCAACACGGAGAACACCAACGCAATCACACTTGATGGCGAAACTCTGGAAGAGGTGGAAACATTCAAGTACCTGGGGAGCATCGTTGATAAACAAGGAGGATCGGATGTAGATGTAAAGGCGAGGATTGGTAAAGCAAGGGCAGCATTTCTACAATTGAAGAACACATGGAATTCAAAACAACTGTCAACTAATTTCAAAGTCACAATCTTCAATACGAACGTCAAGACAGTCCTACTGTACAGAGCTGAAACGTGGAGAACTACTACGACCATCATCAGGAAGGTACAAGTATTTATAAATAGTTGTCTACGCAAAATACTCAACATCCATTGGCCGGATACTATCAGCAACAGTGTTTTATGGGAGAGGACAAACCAGCTTCCAGCTGAAGAGGAAATTAGGAAAAGACGTTGGAAGTGGATCGGACATACATTAAGGAAATCACCACACTGCATCACGACTCAATCCCTAACTTGGAATCCGGAATGGAAGCGGAAAAGAGGAAGGTCAAAGAACACACTACGCCAGTAAATAGAAGCAGATACGAAAAGGATGAATGTTAACTGGAAAGGACTGGAAAGGAAGGCTCAGGACAGAGTTGGATGGAGAATGCTGGTGAGCGGCCTATGCTCCTCCACGAGGGGTAACAGGCATAAGTAAGTAAGTAAGTAAGTATTCATGCATCAATTGGATTTAATTCTAGTGTCAAATAAATCCATATCACCGGTCTTTGTGTTCTTACGACGCGTCTCAGTGTATAGTAAATGGCAATAAAGCATTCTACGGACATGACAGTAATAGATATATGAAGATCCGCTTGCTGTATTTCACTGTTAGTTACTATTTAACTTTACTAAAAAAAGACTTTCATAGAGATTCCAGAAAGTCTGAAGGTGTAGAAATAGTAGGGAATGCTAGGTAGCTCAATTAGACACTTCTGATAGTGTCGTCTTGCTTTAAGATGTGTGTTTTAATTGAGAAACTGCTAAAGTATGCAGATATTGGTGTTAACAATGTTTAGAACGGCAGTTTCTCAAGTTAGTTAAGTCATCCAGCTGAAACAATTCGTAAACCAAAAAATGAATTGAATGTTTAGAATTTTCATCTTAAACTCCTACTAACCCAATGATTTGTCACTGAGTAATAGCCAAAGATATGCTTATTTTGTCTTTTAGTCCTGATTACATTCTGTCGGCCAAGATACAATGTGGTGGAGTCTGTGACATTCTGCCGAATCCGATTGACTTAAGTTTTATTTTAGTTGTTATTCATGAATAGAGTCTATCTGAAATCTTGGGTCAAACAGTATTGAAAGTTACTGGGCTACCTGGGTTATTTTATCATATGGAAAGCGGTCGCTTTCAGACTATAGATTCACCTTACTGACGATGACTAAGTAGTAAGAAACCAAATAGTACCAACGCCTACTGATTATCCCTAGCCACTTTATAATAAATTTTCTGCTATTTACTCGGTGTTTGGAGTAAAGGATATTACGATAAAATCAAAAATCGTTTTTGTAAATTTTCCATAAAAATATTTGGTATTCTATGGTCAATGAATATACAAATGGTCATCTGCACCAGAAATTTTACTTTGCATGCGAAACTACTCGTGAGTAGTATAAATGTAGTTTAAAGTTTTCACCGTTCATACAGTGACAAGTCGATCAAGAATCATTTTAATCACAAAGAATTTTCGGTTTCTTCAAATAGGGTTTGATTTCCTTAAAGAACAAGCAACTACTACTATTTCCGTTTCCTTGAAAAATTTCACATTCATATTGTTCTATTTGATAACATGTTCAGCTATCGCTAATCACTTTTTTACATAAGGACTGATACACAGTAGTAATTTACTAATAAAATTGGCTGATTACTTGATTTTTTATAATTTATTTATTTAAACAAATAAATATTGGTACAAAGTGGCACCAGGTACATATGCGCCACAAAAATCTCATTTGATTTGTGTGAGGGCTGTGATACTGCCCAGGTGCTCAAACCGAAGCAGGTGGTTTTCTCAGAAAGTCACACCCGGAGCCTTTGACCTAAATGTCTGACCCACAAGGCAGTGGAGCATCGTGAGGAGATGCAGTCAGTCCCATGGTAGCCGGTGATCAACGTCATTTGTTCCCTCAGGATACTGGAGCCCATGTGCATCACTGGTTTGGAATGAGGGTTTTACAACTCCCCTAGGTGGACTTTCCGTGTCCACCAACTCGGTTAAAACGCTGGACATTCAGTCTTCGTTCTCTCAGTTTTGTAAGCAACATTAATGTTGAGAGAAGGCAGTGAGTAGGACTTCCCTGTCAGAGGCTATATACGCGTGGCCAAGTTAGGGTATTTCGAGAGGGAGAGCGTACTCTCCCCACTCTCTGTCGTACCAGGGTATTGGATAATAAACAGTGATTAATTTTCTTTTGTTCAACATTGTAAATATCAGAAAACAAATACAAACGGGAGATTTCTGCAATTCATCTCATTAACCATCCTAGACAAATCTCATTTTTAAATTGTCTTTTTACCTCCCCCCTCCCTTTAAAAAGACTAATAGACCATAATTGTCATTTTCGATGAAATGATCAGAAACGAATTACTTTATGTGGATTGGTTAGTGTAACATCATAAATAAATGGTAGATAGAAGGAGGATATATAACGTTGAACCTTAATACAGATTTCATTTCATCTCTATGATTTTTTTAGATATAGTACAATGTGATATCAATTGGATTCTTTTGATATATAATTCAATTTGTGGGCATAGAACTTGCTTACGTGATGCAGTTTAGTGATTTCCTCAATGTATGTCCTATCCACTCCCAACGACTTTTCCTAATTTCCCCTTCAGCCGGAAGCTCGTTTGTCCTCTCCCATAAAACACTGTTGTTGAGTAAGCATAGGATGTTACGGAATTATTTTAAAATTACAAAAAGGGTTTATATTATCAAAATAAATCGCTTCGAGTATAATCTTAATTCCTATAAAATCAGATAAAGTGGTTTTTACTTGACCATTCAGACCTTTCGACAAGCGAGATAGATCACTCAGTTGAAATTCAGGAGCCTAGATCTTAAAGTTCAACCAGTTGACGATCTATCATGAATAAGGTGATCACACGTTCTGTCAGAAGTGTATGAGCGAGTGTCACTATACGTTTCCCCATATCATGGGAGGATACTGTTTTTGGATGTTCTTGGGGAGGAAATTGGATTATTAATGGTTATGGCATGTTAGAAGCGTGACTATAGAGCCCAAGGAACAGCTTTTTTAGATTGATTACATCCCAACCTCTAGCAAGTAGTAATAAATGTGCTAGTTTCTTATTTTTACGGTTTCACTTCAGGTGAAGGGAATCCGTAAAGTAAGGTGAGGTGCCAGTATTTCCAGTATTTTTCCTGACCCGCTTGTGGGAAGGCAGATGTCCTATATATGTTAATCGTCTGAGGGATTGACCTCATTATCATCACACCCGAGTGTAATCAGAAGTAAAATATCAACTTCGAACCTTAGGTCCTTGCTTTTATTCCGGCACTTCCGCCAATTATGGTAGGACTTCAACAAGTATTCCAGTCACTTTGACTCTATCAGGTCATCAATGTAGACAAATAATAACTCCAGTACAAGATAGAAGCAATGGTAGGTTAACAGAAACTATTATATTGCACGACAGTCATCCCATAACTATCCCACTGTTAACATTATTTAATTCCATCAGTCATTGTACTGACAGATACGATCGAGTTGTATTACTGAATATCAACAACAGTATAATTCAAGTCAGTTACTTATTATAATATCTACTTAAATCGATTCTGTATAAAATTCAAAACTAAATTCATCTTATAGAATGATGTCACTCGTAATGAATACTAGTTGTCTACAGTTTATGTGTTTTGTCGGTTCCGACTATAGTTGAATCGCTTAGCTTATACTAATTTAAATAAAAGACAAATGTCCAAACAATCACCTATACGCTAATAAGATGGTGGTTGGAGATGGTCAACAGGAAACCCTGGACCCTATACGCTAATACATATCGCACAAGTTAGTTATGACAAAATAAATTGAAAGATAAATACTGGAATAGCATATCTCATATGTATCTGTATCTATATATGCTAATAAATTATTAGGTGGTACTATTGTAAGATTAATAGATTCACTCTGGATACACCTAGTTTTCATTTAAGTTATCCAGTGTTGAATATTGAATGACCTTTTAAAATATATTATAGTCATGTGAATTTTATAATGTAGACAACATATCTGATTTTGTTATGAATAAGTTTGTTAAATTATGCATCATAACTGAGAGAAAAGTATTTTAAGCAGAGATGGATAGTGGCTAGCAGTGGAATCCAGGACGCGAGTTTCGTCCTATTTGGGACTCGTCAGCTGGGTGTACCTGCATCTCAGAGTTGATGTTCACTCTGTCCACACTGCTAGCCGCTATCCATCTCTGCTTACCACGCTTGTGAATCAAGGCTCTATTGAGGCAATACGCACAGTATGCACATATGCCAATTAGAGACTGACCAGTTGCAGTCCTAACACATCGATGGGAAGATTCAAACAAACAATACCAAGTGGAAAGTATTTTAGCTAACCGTGCAATTTCGTGGATTGATTAAAGTTAGACATTAACACTACTGGATGCCGACTCATTGGTTTAGAGGCTAAGCGTTTGCAGATGAGATTGAAAAAACTGGGTTCGAATCACGCGTGCGGAATCATGGATGCGCACTGCTGAAGAACCTCATACTAAGACGGAACGGTCGGCCAGTACTTCCGGGCTTACAATAGTGGTCTAACATTGGTCGATGCATGATCTCAATCAAATAATCGTAAGTGTCTATGTTATCTTATTATCAACATTAGCATACTTGGATCTTGAATGGGTGTTATTTGTTGACGTTAGATATTAGGTTCGAGTTACAATTTAAATGTTAACAAACTGAGATATGAAGTAACTAACCAAAATTCATGTATATATTCCAAAATATGTTACATAATGAACCTACAGGCGGTGTACTTAGGTTGTATATATCTCAACAAAGACTAATCAAACTTCATTCATAATTAATAATAACGGGACTATAAAGTTACTATTACAAATAAACAACGTACTTGGGGGACTAGTTATTTGGTATGTAGACCTTCATCAATTTTATCTGAAGACTTTACATGATATTTAATCAGTACATTTTAAACGTAGTTAGATGTTATGCTACTAGGATATCAGAGATAAGCTGTGAATTTGAAATAATATAACGAAATAATACTAATCCTTATAAGTCTAGAACTTCGATATGACGCAACCAAGAACTCGAATTTCGGGTAAGTAGTATGAAATTGTATTGTATAATTATGATTGGTATAAACACAACATAAAGTATTTAAATGTATTAGTTATTCATTACATAAACTAATGAAATGAAATGTAAATAATTGAAGTTAGACATTAATACTGTTGGATGCCGAATCAGTGGTCTAGTGGTTAAACGCCGCACGCGAGACTGATAGGTCCTGAATTCGAATCTCGTGAGGCGGGATCGTGGATGCGCGCTGCTGAGGAGTCCCACAGTAGGTTGAAACAGCCGTCCAGTGCTTCCACGTTTTCCATGGTGGTCTAGCTTCAAATGATTCATGATTTCAGTTATAATAATAACTTAATAGTGTAACGGTCAAGTGCTTGTCACCTTAACCTGAAAGTTCCAAATTCCATCCTCTAATGGAATTGTTCTTTCTTATTTCTGATGAATAATTTCATCACCGAACTGCATCATGAGGCAAGCCCTAACTTGAAATACGGAAGGAAAAAGGAAAAGAGGAAGGCCAAAGAACACAATACGCCGGGAAATAGAAGCAACTATGAAAAGAATGAATGGTAACTGGAAAGAACTGGAAAGGATTGTTTAGGACAGAGTTGGATGGAGAATGCTGATGGGCGGCCTATGCTCCTCCACGAGGGGTAACAGGCGTAAGTAAGTAAGTAAGTAAGTAATCTCATGCCAGAAACGAAATAACTATTCAATTCATCTTGGTTTTCAATAAGATGCCTAAATTCATTATATAACCTATAAAACTTAACAATCTCTACAATTTATCAGAAGGGGGTTTTGTGGAGATTTTAGTCATTTTATATTGTTGAGATCATAAGTCAATTGAAGCTAGACCACCATGGCAAACCTGGACGCACTAGACGGCCCTTTCTTCCTATTGTGAGACTCCTCAGTAGTGCGCATCCACGATCCCGCCTCGCGAGATTCAAACCCAGGACCTATTAGTCTCACGCCAGAGCGCTTAACGGATAGACCACTGAGCCGGCCGGCATCCAATTGTGTTAATGTCTAACTTCAACCAATCCATGAAGTTTGAGCAACCATTCACCAATTGTCTTCAGTGAGTTACTATCTCCCAACAGACCTGGTTGAACTCCACTGGTTACTCTACAATACATTAGTTATAACATTTGCATATAAACTCAATTCTGATAGCTTATATGATTCATAAACTCTCCAAATCATTAATGAGTAATCTATTTCTTTCTTGTGAACATAGTTTATCAATAGAATGTAACAAATAAGAGAGAACTGAAACACATCTATCTATGTTTGCATATAAATGTAATCACTTGTTTCTATACACAAACTAGGTATGTTCACCATCTTCCTCTCTTTGTATGTATATATATATATATTTACATATACAAAATACAATAGTCTGTCCAAGATTGACTCTAATAAAATAGACAGGTATTATGACACTATGTGTACACAATTTGTGTTGCTATCTCTGTTTCTCTCACTCACTCACTCTCACTCTCCCTCTCCCTCTCCCTCCCTCCCTCTCTCTCTCGGTTTCCATTTACTTTATCCAAGTCATGTGTATACAAATATCGAAAATTGTATATCATTATGATTCATATTGAATATTACCTAACTAAAAAATTTATATTCTATCATAAGAATACTACTTGCAAGTAGTCAACTGTTATATAACACATACAAACAAATGTTTATGATTGGTACCTTATTGAAAACACACACATACGATATCCAGTTATAATGATAAAGTATTCATTTCAGTTTCAGTTGAAATCTTCTCATTCCTAATAGTTTATAGTTTGGATTATTCATTGAAAGATCTACCATCATCTTAGAAGACTCATATTTGAACGAAGAATATTCATTTCGATAAATTCTCTTCAGGTTCTACAATTCATATATCCAAATGAATAATCCGAAAAAATGACCAGGTCAAAGGCAAAGTTTGGATTATTACATAAATGGCTTGATAGTTCATTTCAATTTATCATTCTATCATGATCATAATGAGTAGTATATTAAAGACATTGATTATGATTTCAATATGGACCCGGTTAACATGGAGTCAATTAAATTATTGTTTAAAACCTATTGGATGTTATCATAATGAATGTTGTTTTAATATTATATCAAAAACTGGACCAATATGTGATCCGATTCCTGGATGTGTTAATGATTTCCAACCAGATTGTTGTAAAAATAGTCGATCTATACATACAGATTATGGGATTATGTATGGTTATGCTATTTCATTAGATAATGAATATGGATATCAAGAGAATGGTAAACGTTACCTTCAGGTAAGATTGAGTAGAAATGAGTAAATAAAATATGAATCAGAATGAGGATTTGTGGAGATGGTAGTAATTTTAATGGTTGAATTTATGAGTCGATCTAATCTAGACTACTATTGTAAATCTCAAAGTGTGGGACCCCTCGGCAGTGTGCATCCACGGTCCTGCACGCGGGACTTGAACCCAGTGCTTTCTGGTTTTCAGTGATGGTCTAGCTCAGATCTTTTCATAAATTCAACTACCAAATTACTACAATCTCCATAAATTCCCATCCTGATAATAATCATATGTTCACTAGTGACTAGTTTCAAGGTGGATTTCCTGGAGTTCGAATGAGAAGTTGTGACCACTGGAGTTCAATCCATGTCGGGTGGATACAATCATCCACTTCGGACAATAGACCAACGGTTGCATAAGATCATGGATCGGTTGAAGTTAGATATCAACACCGTTGAATACCGGTTCAGAGGCTTAGAGGTTTAGCGTTTGCTCGTGAGACCGAAGGTCTTGAGTTTGAGTCTCACATGCAGAATGGTGGATGCAAACTGCTGAGGAGTACCATACTAGGATGAAATAGCCTTCCAATACTTCCAAGTTTATAATGGTAGCCTAGCTTATATCGACTCATAGATTCAACTATTAGAATATGAATCGAATTTAAGTTTTACACTGATCGATTAATTTGTAAAATAAAATTCTATCATACCATTGAGCGAATTATGATCAGAATAGAAACTATCCAGATTTCAGCTTAACCTTCGAAATGTGAGATACTAGCTAATATGGCTTGATTATTTAACATTCAATGTAGACATGTAAACTTAATAATGACATATCTAGTAGTTCAGGTCACTTTCCCATTCACTTAGCTGGTGAGTCCTGCTTAAAAGAGCATAATTTTAATTAAAGAATGAATTGAGAAGCTCCAACATATACTGTTTGTTTTTCCTTACCCAATATACCTAACTGTGCAACAATGGATCTGTTCGACAGAAGACTAATGATAATGCATGCAATAAATTCTAGAGATGAATCATAGCTATTTATAGGTAGGACCAGTAATATTATATTATTTAAAGAGACTTGGAGGCTATATTCTATTGAGTTAGTTGCTTTATAAAGCATATATTTATATCTAAGTGACTGAACATTTCATGAACTATATAGTCTTCAGTGGTTGGCAAATAGATCCTTAATGATACTAAGTTTCTTTATAGATATCATTAAGCGGATTTGGACAGTGACAATCAGTGAAATATGTGACGCACATTTTGCCTTATTTAAAACTAGTCAGCTAGATACACTTGCATCCCAGTGTGTTGATCTTCAATCTGGGACTCAAACCTCATGCCACTTGAGTTTCGGAATATATCGTGCACATTATGAGAATTGAAAGTCATAGTGTCGATTCAATATGGAGGGATTTTCGTATATAGTAGTTTTAAACTAGCACAGAACAACTTCCTAGTGTTCCCTATTTCTTATTACTTTTCCAAATGATGTTAGTTTGTGATGAAAAGCCATTCTTAAGCTTCACAAAAACCTTTCAAAATTGATTTAGCTTAATATATGCAAATATATGCAATAATATAATGAAAATCTATACATATTAATATGATATTCTATATGAAAACTAAAAATTAATATAAATCTAACTAACATTTTCCATAACTATAGAATGCATGATGGTTTTCATCAAACTAGACAGGAAACCCATTTTGTCATTCATCTTATTGAACCGAAAATATTATCAATTAATGTAAGCAAAGATAGATAGTGGCTAGCAGTGGAATCCAGTTTGATGCGCATTTCGTCCTATTTGGGACTCATCAACTGGATGTACCTGCATCTCAGAACTGATATTTACTCTGAGATTCGAACCCAGTACCTTTCACTTCAAACGCCATTACATTATCCACTTAACTACTGAGTCCTGATATCTACTTGCTTGTGCAATGGGGTGAAGTTTAAATTCACTTAGTATTGTTTGTTGAATC
>NC_031500.1:12632528-12683603 GCF_000237925.1 Schistosoma mansoni | reverse complement strand
CAACTCTGGGATGCAGGCACATCCAGCTGACGAGTCCCAAATAGGACGAAATGCGCGTCAAACTGGATTCCACTGCTAGCCACTATCTATCTTTGCTTACAATGTTTATGAATTCAGGCTATATCGAGGAAATACGCACAGTATGCACATATGCCAATAAGAGACTGATCAATTACAGTTCTAAATAACGATGGGAAGATTCAAACAAACGATATCAAGTGAATTATCCATTCTTGTTCAAAATTATTCCGAAGATATACTTATAAGATAGACAATGTGATTCAAGAATATTAAATTAATTTCTCGATAGTTTACCAGTACATAAAGTAATATGTAAAACCTGGAAGCACTGGACTGTCGTTTTGTCCTACTGTAGGACTCCTCAGCAATGCGCATACACAATCCCCAATCGACTCATGAATTCTATATTTGTTTGGTAAATCATGAAAGGAAGATAATTTTCTTCACATACTGATGTCAGTTGAGAAACTATTAAAAACCAGAGAGTGTACCGTTTTGTATTACTTTGATGTTGCTGTATATATTACGCATAACCTATGACTTCATACAGAATTAAATCTACGTGTTTTATGATTTAAAATGAGCTCCATCTAGCCATTCAGTTGAAATTAATTCACCTATTTTAGTCAGCTCATTTATAAATGACAAACTCTTTACTAACCATTCTAAATTAGTAATTAGATTGTAGTTGATATGATCAAGACATTGTCTTCTTAATGTAGGCTTCCATAAAATATGGAATCGTCTTACTTAAACCGTTAGATTTTTTAATACAGCAGTAGTCTGCTTTTAGTTATTTCATATTGGAAATAGTTTATATTGAATGACACGAAAATACGGCAAGACTATAATTTATGAACGAACCAATCATATTTATGATAACATGTTTTGAATTTTGGCGCAAAATTCATCTCCTCATTTGGTTAAATATCATTTTGGCATTATAACTAATGTCCTTTCGTGATGAAAACATCAAATCCAAATTCTAACCCCAACGTTCAACTGTGTATCTCAATCCTAGTTCCTCACATTAATATATAACTCTAGTAAGTAGGTGGACATTCCAAAGTCGTTTTAGCGAGGCATGTCATCCATAAATTATAGTCTTCATCATTCAAGATCATCGGAAGTTATAACATTCACTTTTTTTGAAGTGATTTTATGGAAGTTTACTGATTCCACCACTAACTACTATTCAACTTTTGTAAGATCTTAATTAACTGATGATACTGAAACATTTCAATTGAAATTTACAGATACCAATAGAGACTGTCACACAATAGAACGAAACGACTGTCCAATGCTTCCAAGTTTTCCATGGTGATCTAGCTTCAATTAACTCATGATCTCAACTATTAAAATGTATGGATTTCATGAATCCTATGGATCCTTTTGAATTTCTTTTGATATTACTTCATCTTAAGTGTAGACTGAACTATTACAAGTAATTTTTATTATTTATTTCCTTTTCTTTAATCAATTAGATTTGGAAAGGTATACCCTATGCACAACCACCAACACAAAAGAATAATTTAAGATTTCGTCGACCTATTCCACCAATTTTATCCAATCAAAAATATGATGCAACTTATTTTCGATCTGCTTGTTCTCAACCAAGTTTAAGTTCATCTAGAACATCATTTCATGAATGGTCCAAGTATTCATATGAATGGTTTCAACGCTTTACATTTGAACCAATTCATAAAGAATCTTCAATTTATAATGAAGATTGTCTTTATTTAAATATTTATAATTTATATGAAACAGATACTACTTATTTAAATGATAATAATAGTAATAATAATAAACGATATCCAATTATTGTATTCTTTCATAGTTATGATCATTTAATTGGATCAGTAAATTATTATCCTGGACATGTTTTAGCTCAATTAGGATTAGTTGTAATTACAGTGAATTATCGTTTAGGTCCATTTGGTTATTTAGCTATAAATAAACCATATTCACATGAGAATATCAATACTAATGATAATAATGATGATGAGGAGGAAATCATAATGGGAAATTATGGATTATGGGATCAAATTAGAGCATTGGAATTTATTCATGAACATGCTGATAAATTTTTAGGTGATCCTAATCAAGTAAGTTTAATAGTTCTTATTATATTGATTTCTTGTTAATATATAACGTGCTGATTCCCGTCAACTAGAGAGGAGTGAATTATCGATCGGAGCAATAATAGACAAAAGCCTTTATGAGCAGTCTTGAGTACTTATCAGTCCTTGTATCTGCCTAGAGCCCAGCCAGTTAAGTCCAGAACACCAATAACAGTCTCTGCAATATGAATAATTATTTCTCAAACATACTAGGTTTATATATCTAACAAACTGACCACATCGTACCATAAAATAGAAAATAACATTTGTACAAGATTCAGCCAATATTGGCTGTGAATGTGGGGAACCGTAATTAATAGACTGGGGGTAACTCAGGATTGAAAAATCGTACAGTAGTAGTCTATGGCTCACAATAAAAGGAACATGAATATGTATAGTTAAGTAACTTAACAACCATAAAATAGGAAATACACGTATCATATTGGTCCTTAAATAGTTCTCAAAGTTACCATTCATAATTCTCTTCGGGATGTAACATTTCTAAAAAAAATGTTTAGATTATTAGAATTAATCAAAGTAGCTAGATAAGTTTGTGAAGGTTATTCAATATGATGTTAATTTTCAACACAAATTGACCTTGATAAGAGAACGATGGAAAAGTAAAGAGTTGTAAATCAGTGGTAATGCGGTGTGTGCTACAGATGTTGACAGATATAAGTAGTATGTATCACCAATCGAAAATAGAATGCCTAGAGGTAGAAGATTAGGAAAATAAAAAAGAAGAGAACGAGAATAGAGAGCGATTCGTATGGAAATGACGGAACAAAAAAGTTTGGGACAATTGATGTATATTTTGAAAATAGAGTATTTGCTGTATAGTTCTCAGATTTCATCAAAATATTGTGTAATGTGTTAAAATACATTTGGTTGTTCCCTCACGTGTTCTCGTTCACTACAGTAGGAGCAAACTCTACAAATTAAGTTCAAGGTATTTTGTGGAAATTGGTTCTAGTTTGTAGTCTGTATCCGTCATAGACGAATCTAATTTGAGGTACCACTGAAAAATTGAGTGTATTGGTTAGTTATTTCATATCAGTATGGGAATTCTCAGTTCCGTACTCAAACGACCTCACTAGGAATCGAACCTATAACATCCAAGTATCATAGTGAACAATTAACCATTAGGACAACTGGCTTCACCTCCAGTAGAACAATATGAACCTTAGTGAATTTGTGGTATAATGAGATTATCATTCTATGAAAGTAGGGACAATTTTTTCCACTCCAGATATGCTTACTTACTTGTTAGTTATTTTAGAAACGTACTTGTTTATTCATGTACGCTAAGTATGTGTTTCTTGCATCTTTTACACAATAGATCACTGTAATTGGTCATGGTTCAGCTGCGGCTGATGTTGCACTACATTTATTGTCAGAAAAATCAGGTCGTAGAAATCCACCATTATTTCATCGTGTTATTCTTATGTCCGGATCTGATCAAATGGAAGGTGGTTTTGTTCAAAATGCCAATGAATCTGAGGCATATGCTAAACAGTTGGCTTATCAGGTAAGCATGAGGTAAATAATGTAATGTTTAATAGTGAAAAATGTCCCGTAACAATACATTGATAAACGAATATTACACTGTAGTGGACTATAATCGACTTTTTGGAAGGGTTAACATTAAAGTAATTCCAATCACTTGATTTCTTAGAATTTTAGAGTACAGGAAATAGTGCCAGTACCAAAAACCAGTTTGTTGTAAATTCCTCGTCCATTTAAGCTTTTCTAAACTGTCAATTTCATTATTATGAAGTTAGTTATTTATCAGATATCAAAAATATAAACTCCATTCCAAAGATGATTGGTGACGATGATTTCATTATTAGCTATATTCCTGTTTACTTCTAAATGAAAAACTATCCGGCTACATCATCAAATTAATCAAAATATTTTAAGTAAATTCACTAAAGCCTAACATAATTGATCCCTATGTAGTGTAACATGCAATATGTGATCCGGATTCGTTTTAATCAAGGAGTATCAGTTCCCTTGAGACAACAGGTATATCTTCTCGATGATCTTTAACTGACACAGAGCTTAGATCCAGATTTTCCTGGATCCTCCAACCAGTGAACACTTCAACATATTATACACCATGTCAAGTTACTCAGGTTAGTGGGTGGGACATTATAAATTGGTCGATAGAATTCAATAAGCAATAACGGGTTAGATAAACGCAACTTTTGTCATTAAGGAAATTTGATGCATATTTATGAGTTACATGTAATTTATTATTCAACAACGATGTGCGATGCCATGATGTGGTCGGTACATAATCGATCTTTACGAAATCCAGCTTACTGATCTAAAAGTTAAGGATCTACTGAATTTTTTAATCGGCTTAGCAACACTATATTAAGAATTTTGTCCGGCACTGACTCTAGTGTTGTACTTTTGTAGTTCTCATACTGAATAAAATCTTCTTTCTTCGGTATTTTGGTGAAGTATCATTCTTTCCTGTCTGTCGAAACTTGTTCTTTCTCCTAAATCTTTCAGAATAGAACATGGAGCATCTTTGCACTTATCTCTATGTCTGAATTCAGTGATGCAGCTGGTGTTTTGTCTGATCCTGTTGCTTTTTCACTCTTGGTTTTTTGATGGCCATGTTGATTCTTTTCACTGCATGTGGGGTTGTCAGTAGGGACATCCGGCTGGTGAATTACGAAGAATCTTGGCTTTCACTATGAGGCGAAATAAATCTTCTATATGAAGACCATTCAACATACAAGGGAGGATTTAAATGGTCTAAATGATTTTCTATGATTGGTGTTTTGTAGCAAGATTCTTTTTCCAGGAATGAGGTTTCTAACCTCACATTCGACTCCCCTACTTTTCTCAAGCTTTAGACCGCGAAGTACCTTGAGAAGGGTTTCAGGTAGGGTTGAAGAGTCTCATACTACAATAAAATAGATGTCCACTGCTCCCAGGCTTTAGATAATATCCAAGGCAGTTTTAATCCATCTCAAATACCATGTACTAATTTCGAAATGTTTACTTAATGGAATTTGGTAGTTTTCACATTATTTTCTGTTACCTTATAGATAATCTCACTTTGTCTGACGCCTCCATGCAATTTACTGTGTGAGACTTTTTCAAACATCGCTGATTCGAATAAAAAGTTTTTTTGGTTAATTAACATTAAAACTGCACTGTATTGATAGAAACTGGCAATAAAAACCGTCGACTTCATATGTTTCTCGTTAGTTGATCTTTTACTAACAAGATGTACCAATCTTATGGAAAATCTCAATTCCTCAAACGGTTGAATCAATGTCATTTAGTATTACAGAAATGTTAACAAACCACCAATACATTGAATTTATTTTTGTATTGCTTGTTCGAATCTTCCCATTGATGTTTAGGACTGCAGTTGATCAGTCTCTAATTGGCATTTGTACATCCTGTGCGGATTACCTCAGTATTGCCTTAAGTCGCAAACATCGTAAGCAGAGATGATGGTGTCTAGTGGTGGAATTCAGAACACGCGTTTCGTCCTATTTGGGACTCGTCGGTTGGATGTTCCATCATCATCTCTGCCTATAATGTTTGTGACTTAAGGCAATATCGTGGTTATCCTCACAGGATAAACATATGAAAATAAGAGACTGATCAACTGCAGTCCTAAACACCATTGGGAAGATTCAAACAACCGATACAAAGACGAATTAAACT
Source organism: Schistosoma mansoni (assembly GCF_000237925.1). Classification (NCBI taxonomy): domain Eukaryota; kingdom Metazoa; phylum Platyhelminthes; class Trematoda; order Strigeidida; family Schistosomatidae; genus Schistosoma; species Schistosoma mansoni. The sequence goes on along the minus strand of NC_031500.1, from coordinate 12,677,766 downwards.
TCGTCCACTGCATGAGATAATGGATACCTGAACCCATTAGCTAAGTGGATAACACGATAGCGTTCAAAGCAAATGGCACTGGGTTGGAGTCCCGGATCGGACATCAACTATGGGACGCAGATTCGTCCAGCTGATGAGTCCCACTTCTAGACACCATCAGCCTACTTTCTTTGACACTACTAGTTGGAATTATTCTTTATTTTTATGGTAAACAATATATTGCTTTCTAGCACTTAATGATGATCATAAATAAAATTTTACTTTACTCCACTAATCTACTTATTTTTGGGATCGTTTAATATTTAAAATACTGGAAATTTTTAACCCAGTCATAGGTAAGGTAGAGCTTACGATAAATGTAGCACTTATAATCTGCACTTATAATAGCACTTATAGCACTTATAATCTGAAATATTGAATACTGTGGTTAAAGATGCCACAAGCATTCGAAGTTTGACAACGCTTTAAACAGTAACACCTCTATAAATGAAGTATGCCAACCCAGTCAAATTAGAAATCATAAATGAAGGAGTTCAAAGGTATATTTGGAAGGCTATCGGTATGTCGAGGAAAAGTTTGGTCTAAGCTGGCTCGTAGTTGAAAGGGATGAGTAGCGCGGCGCACCAACTAGTGATCTGGTGCGAACGCGTGACCGAGAGCCTTCAGCTAGCTGAGTTCAGTAAAACTAACATAGTCAACATTAAATATCGAAGACTTACAGAGCTATTGATTTTGGGGATTTATTGAGGATTTGTTGAGCTAAAGTGAAATTTACGTTTCACTCGATTATCTGAACAATCATACTGTCATGTTTAATCACTGACTTTGTTTAAGTTACCTGTAGAACAGTTATTTAATATGTAATGTAAACGTAATCATAAACATTAATTTTGATATCCCATCAGGAAGTACAAATCTGAACTGATTACATTTTTGCTTCGTTGATACACTCAAAAAGACTTATTATGAATCAAAATGAAGAAGTATATTTTTACATTAGCTTATCTAAAATGAACTATCATATGACCTCATCAGTGTGCACGATCTCGCCCCGAGAGATTCGAACCCAGGACCCTCGGCCTTGAACGCGAACGCCTAACCTCTAGACCAGTGAGCCGATATCCAACGGTATTAATGTCTAACTTCCATCAATCCATGAATGACTGCTCAACCATTCACCCATTGTCTGAGGTAGATACCTGACTCTATGCGACATGGATTAAACTCCACTGGTCATGGCTTCTCACTAGAACTGCAGGAAATCATCTTGTATCCAGTACAGTGCTTTCAGGTTTTCAATGGTGATCTAACATTAATCGATTCATGATCTTGATCAAAATACTGATCTCGCAAAAATGATAGATGTCATAGTTTTGTAAACAAATGTAGTATAAATGTAAATATAAGCCTTACTATATCAAATGTAATCGATATATTCCTTCTCCAAACCAATGATTGATAATTCTTCGGCGTCTTTAGAATTGACTTTATAATTAAGTTCATAAATGTTTTCATCAGATGAATTAACAACAAAAGTAATCAAAGTTTTACAATTTTATAGGTTGGTTGTGATGTTTCATCAAAACGTTCAATGATCAATTGTTTACGATCTCGTACATCTACAGAAATATCAAATGCAGCAGCAAAAACAAGAATTCATCGTCCTAATTGGTTGACAAAACCATGGGCACCAACTTTAGATTATGATTTTATTATGAATACACCAAAATACTTGTGGACTAATGGTCTTTATGCTCACATACCAGTAAGTGTTCCTTTTTTCATTCGATTTGTAGTAATATGAAACTTATTGTAGAAGATAGTTTGATCATTCATTGTTTCATTAACTGTTATGATGTGTAAACTTTGGAGTTGGAAAGTTAAGGAGATGAAAAGTATATTTCATGTGAAACACGGACTTGATGCAACTTGTTGGAACAAAACCTAATACACAAAAACAATTTAAGGATAAAAGTAGAAAGGCAGCAAAAGTTTAATATCAGAAGAAAAGATTATGAGATAGGTAAACAGAGTGTAAGTAGTATTTTTCATTTTAAGGTACTGTGGAGATTGTTAAAATTGAAGTTTCAAATTACGGACTAAATTTGGTTAGATAATCACTGGAAATCATGAAGCAATGGATAGTTGTTTTTTCGTGGTATGGAACTCTTCGATATATGCATCCAAGGCATACCAGACATTGAATTTGGGACCTTAGATTCTCTTGGTGTTTCTTTATCCTTTAAATCGCTGACTGGTTTACATTTTTAATTTCATTCACTTCGTGGTGCTGGACAGCAATTATCTCATGACCGACATAGTTGAACTTTACTGGTCACAAATTCTCATTAGAACTTCTGAAATTTTCTCTAGAGCTTACTAGTGAGCTAATGACTATTGCTTATCTAGTTGAGCTACAAATTCAGCGGTCATCATAACGTCCTATTCAAAAAAATAAATTATGTGCTTACAAATGGTTACGCAAGATACTTGGGATCCGTTGGCCAGACACCATCAGCAACAACCTACTGTGGGAGAGAATAAACCAGATTCGAGCGGAGGAAGAAATCAGGAAGAAGTGCTGGAAGTGGATAGGACACATATTGAGGAAGGCACTCAACTGCGTCACAAGCCCTCACATGGAATTGTGACGGCCTAAAGAGAAGAGGAAGACCAAAGAACACAGTACGCTGAGAAATGGAGACAGACATGAGAAGAATGAACAAAAACTGGATAAAACTAGAAAGGAAGGCGCAGGACAGAGTGGGTTGGAGAATGCTGGTCGGCGGCCTATGCTCCATTGGAAGTAACAGGCGTAAGTAAGTAAGTGGATGATTCCGAGTGGTAATTCCTGAAGATCTAGTGAAAACCCGTAACAGGAATAGTTCGATGACGTCGCAATTGAAGTACCTACCCACCACCAACAATGGGTTATTTCCAAATGAAATTTCGAAGTTAGAAATGTAAACTTTTGAATTGTAACTCTGTAGTCTGAAGCTTAAGAGCATATCAAAAGGCCTTTAAGTTCTAAGTTTTATCTCATACTAATACAGAACAACTACCCATTGCCTTTTGATTTTCCAATGGTTATTTAACCAAAACCAGTTAGTGATGGGAAATTTGAAATATAATATTGAATGAAACAAAGTAACTAATAAGAATTTGTGTTAATTAACTGATGCAAGAAAAGATCAATAATAACAACTCAGTCGGACATCAACAATAATGTGTATATATATATACACCTAGCTAACTGGTCTCAAACAGAACAACACACGCGTCCCAATTTCCACTGCTAATAATAATTGAAATATATTGAGTATGCACCAAGATACTTATAGCTATTTTAGAAACTTATTATAAGCCAAGTGTGTTGTTACCGTTCACTTTCGAAAGTTTTTATGATGAGTTAACCTTATCGTTAAATTTTGAGATTTAAAATCAACCATCTATATGGTCAAACAACAAAGTTGATGAGATAGAACCCTGTAAATTGTATTGACTAAATTTGAAACATGACCTAAATGTCCCGTAACTAACTTCTATAGGTATAGTAATTGATGATACAAACTTGATGTACCTTCTTCAAGGTCGTAGATACAATTTTCTGATGAGTAATAACTATTAAGCAATCAAAGTTTAGATGCTACTACTTAGTAGTTTGGAATGCTTTAATATATAGAAATGTTTGAAGAAAAATAAACTACACTTTCATAGTTAGTAACATTTATTCCCATTTTAGATTGGAAGGTTGAAGGAAGTAGTTAGGAAACTCTGGTTAATCTAAATTTTATGCTAGTTTGCACTTATCAACAAAGCACTGGTACAATATCAAGGGGCTGATGATCTCTATGGAATTCTCTAATTGATTTTCCAGCTTCATAGCCTAGAGTTTTCGAGATGCAAATAACCTCTTGTTAGGACGAAATGCTTAAGTTAGTTTACCATTGATTGATGATCAATGTTATGTTTGTCCAGTGTTAGTGGACGTGATGACGAGGCACATGTACTAGTGGCCACATGATAGGATTCCTTTTAATACTAAGGACCAGAAAAACGTAAGATTTGCCACTCTCCAACGATCAATTAGCCACATCTAATTTAGAATAATTATTAGAAACCTCTATGTCTTACAGTAACTCATTATTTTGTATCTTCTTAAAATAGTCTCTTTAGAATAAAGCTGACATTTTCCCGCCGATATCTTTCATTGTTTTCTAGCTTATTGGTGGCATGGTTGTAGATGATGGTGTTTTTCATGCATTAGCATCAATTTATCAGTTGGATGTCCCAATAACATGGAATTTAATAAATAATACACAAAATAGAGCTTTGGATTCCCTCGAATTATTGAATCCAAATACTGAATTTTCTGGTATGTCAATTGATTTAATGCGTTCAAGTTTTATGGAAATGGTGAAAAATGATTTTGCACTAGTAAGTTAAATAGTTCACTATATAAAAAGTTTCGATTTTTGAGAGATGATTGTCGGAGTGATTTTATTTCATTCATCATCTTTTAAAGCGGTAAACACGATTCGTAGTATAATCATGCATTTTACCTATAATGAGTTAACTATTGGTTAGAAATTCAGTAGTATAAAATCAGCAACATAAATATTGATGTCATAGTAACAATGAGTTATGGAAAACTTGAGCATCAAGTCTATTGGGATTAGAGTGCTCTTGAATTATAGTCATAGAAAAAATTATATCTTTCAGGAAAAACATGATGGAAATTTAAGGAGTCCATCTTCTATTTACACTAAGAGACCCGACCGTTGCTGCTACCTTGACGTGGTGGTCGGGCTTGCCGATCGTGATGAACCAATCGAGCTATACTGGCTGGAACAATCATTCCTCAAGGTCCTACCATGCCAGACAGGTAGGTTGGAGAGCAGTAAGACTAAAAGCAGCAAACCCAAAGTCCGAAGGCAAAGTCGTACTGCCGACTGTACAGAGGTGTGACGGCAGTAAGGTGTTTCCTTCAGACAACCAGCATAACAGCGGTGCTGCCTTCCCACAAGGAGGGGTGGGGTTAGAAAAGGTCGACCCTAAAAATGCACACCTCGCCTTATCCCACGGATATCCGTTTCCGGCAGTAAGGTCTCAACACGTACGGAGCTAACACAAAAACTACCCACAAAAAGGTCGTGTGAGACCGACCTCAAGCAGTTGTCCTTGGGCACTGCGGTCACGTTCTCAGGTCATTAAGACCACTTCTAACCCAATTTCCTTTTCAGGTACCTCTAGAAGAACTCTTCCACGGTGTGGGCAACCGGGAAGTGATAACTGTCTTCATACCTCTAACAGCACTCAAGACCACACACACTAAGAGAATATATTTAACATTTACCGTAGTTGTAAAGATCAATTTTAATCTGACCTTTCTTTTTATAACTAACGACTGAGAATGGAGCTCTTTCACTGGTAAATATAAGGTTAATGAACATGGAACTCATTAATACACATTGAAACAAGTGGAGTTAGAAAGATTTTACCACAAACCCATAACTCATGATATATTTTTTCATTATGATTTGATAATTTTGAACCTACCTATTTGATTAATAAATGTTTGCATTATCTCACTATTGATATTCCTAAAGGGGTTCTGGTCATTCTATGCTGCGATATGTGCATTCTGTTGATAACGCTCTGTCACAAAGACTTTGTCAAGGTTTTTATGCAATAGGTGGATTTTCGATAGCGCTAGTATCCAATAAACTAATTTCATTCAGTTTAAGACTCAACTGGATGTACTTACGTCTAAGTGTGATGATGATCATGCTATGACTCAAACTCATTACCTTTTGCTTCAAATGCCTAACTTGTAGGAGAGTGGTTCTCTGAGTTCAGATAATGTCTAACATGTTTAATGAGTACGATGTTATTACTGTTATTAGTAAGGGTTTGTATTCTCCAAATATTGATATCTAAGCCTGAATTTTGATCAATCTAATCATAAAAAAATGGATCTAGCAATCTGAAACCAGCGGATCAGTGAACATCGAATTGACGTTTGAAGTGAGAGATACAAGGTTCGATTCCTAATGTGAACGATAACGCTGGATATAGATACGTTCAGCTGTCAAGTTCCAAATTGGATAAAATGGAATAGTGGATCCTTAAGAACAACTTGACTCTTAAGTACATAATATCAAGAGACTGTTATATCATTAATTCACTGATTACAGAGTGGGCTTTATTTTTATCATAATATTGGTTATGATATATGTTCATCAAATATGGAACCTGAAATTAGATTAACTACTTGTATCCTCATAAAATGTAATATTGGATCTTATCAGAGGATCATATTCTCATTTTGATCCACTTTCTAAAATAGTAATTAAAAGTATATGAAAAACATTTGTCATAACTTTGATTGAATTCCACCGTATTGTTGGTACTTCTTCAACTGTGTTTTCTTTAGTAAATCAAGCTATTTGTCTGTGCTATATACACAGTATTCTTATTATTGTTCTCATCTTTTAAACCTCTATTTTCAACCAATTTATAAGGAATAAGGATAGTTGAGACCATGAATCAATTGTAGTTAGACTACTATGAAAAACCTGGAAGCACTGGACAGTCGTTGGATGTCGGCTCAGTGGTTTAGAGGTTAAGTGATCACGCGCGAAACTGATAGGTCTTGGGTCCGATCGTGGATGCGCACTGTTGAGGAGTCCCACAATAGGACGAAACGACCATCCAATGCTTTCAGGTTTTCCATGATGGTCAAGCTTCAATTGATTCATGACCTCAACTACTAAAATTAGTATGATATTCACAAAACCCCTTCTGAGAATAAGGATAGATATATATTTTATATATACTCTTTTTCTCTTTTATCATGTCTCATTGTTCAGTTCAGATAAAAGGAGTACTAAAAATTGAAAAACATTTATGTGTGTGCATGAATATACAAGAAAGATTTATTCCCACCTCCAGGTACACATAATTCCAATTATCGATTAGTTTGAAGAGAGTAAGAATAAAGATTTGAGTAGAATAACAGGAAATTTTCTGTTTGGTTAAATCCTCGTTAATTATTATGTAAAAATATACCAAGACTGAATTCATATTCTTATTTCATTGTTCATATTCAGGACTATAATCGATCAGTCCTTATTGGTGGATGGATAGCTTTGATATAATGCATTCAAGATGTTATCGGTAATCGAACAGAGGGCACTTGAACTTTAGGGAGAGTTTTAAAACTTCAGACCACTGAGCTGACATCTATTAATTACCACTTCTAATTTGAGTTAACAAGGCCATATGGTTCTAAGATTGATCTAATATAAGGTCGTAAATGCTGACTTACTAGGATGGAATCGATATTCAATGCTTCTTGGTTTTAATGGTCCTATGACTAATTGCATACTGTAATTTAACCTATAAGACTGAATCATTTATTCGTCAATGTTTGTTTTGACTAAATAAGTAACTATATAAATAACAAACGTACTTACTTACTTACTGGTTGGAGTGATCCAGAAAACTTCTCGTAAAAGACGAGAAAAGCTCAGGAAACACTAAGAAGCATTTTATCCAATCAGCGTTCACTAGAAGTTTCACCGGAAACATCACGAAAGTGAGAAGTCACATGTAGAGTTTCTGATTGACTGATTACTATACTGTTACTATGTTTAGTAGCATTCCAGAATTTCCTGGAAAACCTAAGGACTTCTTAAATACTTGTGACTTTATAAAAGGCCGTCGCCAATTTGTTATGACTATAAAATAAGAAGACCGTATGCCAATTTATTATGATTTTATGTCCGGCTTTTTATCACGTGAATTATCCACCAATCGAAATACGACTTGTCTAATCTTAACACTGTGCCAAATCAATGACGTTCGATCAGTATGAGCATCTAGCGTCCGCATTGGTCCCTTGTCCGACTAGCCCTTCCAATTGAGTCCAGAAATACCAATTGCAGCTTCTGCTATACGAATCTATGCGAATCATTTATTTCAAGCATACTCCGTTTTTTTTTACCAGACAAACAGATCACATCACAAAATAGAAAATAATATTTATACAAGATCAAACCAAATGTGGCTGTGAACGTGGGATACGATATAATTTAGGGACAGTAAATCCTATAATAATAATCAATAGGTCAAAATAAACCATATAATAAGATGAATATAGTTATACACAATCTAATTACTTAATAGTTAAACAATAAGAATATATATAGAATAATAATCCATTAATAGGTCCTGAAAGTTACCCGTACTTATGTATTCACTAGGATATAACACTCGTGTTCAAGTTGCTGTGTAGATTTAGCTTGGAAGTTACGATAATAGCTTAGGATCCGAGTATAGCGTCCAAATAACGAAACTTATCAATTACTTACTTACTTACTTGCTTACGTACGTACCTACATACTTACCTACTTGCTTGCTTACCTACCTACCTACCTACTTACTTACCTACTTAATTACTTGCTTACGTACTTGCCTACTTACCTATTTACTTACTTACTTACCTACCTACCTACTTACTTACTTACTTGTTTCCTTCCTTCCTTCCTTCTTTACTTACTTACTGTAGAATGGTACCTACTCTCTACTTAAAATCATTCAAAATTCCAATCATTCATCAATATCCAAAATTATGCCAGAATTCAAAAGTAGGAGATAAATCTAAGCATATCCTTAGATGTATATTTGTACTTCTTTCTACATATATAGGATAAGAGTATTTCTTAAATCAATCTTAAACCATTTATTATAAGTGACCATATGATGATGACGATGATGGTGGCGATATGACTGTAAAGGTAACTATTACATACAACCCTTTTAATTTATTCACAAAAATACTTGAGGAAAAACATAAAGTCATTTATCATTATCATGGTATATACAACTTATGTTACATAATCAATGAATATAAATTATTGTATGTACTTAAACAATTCAAATGGTTAATACTTAGAAGGGGATTTGTGGAGATTTCAGTATATTTCAAAGTTGAAATCATGAGTCAATTGAAGCTAGACCACCATCGAAAACCTGGAAGCACTGGACGGCCGTTTCGTCCTATTATGGGACTCCTCAGCAGTGAGCAACCACGATCCCGCACTCGCGAGATTAATACTTAATTGAATAATATACAGGTGTATACTTCAATGATTCTTGGAATAAATTTTCATATACTACTGAAATATCAATTGTTATAGCTTGTTGGCTTTGAGCCCTATTAATCATATATAAACTAATGATACCGCTTATTAGAGAGTAGTGATTTATTGACTGGACCAATGACTCATAAATCAGTCTAGAGTCCTTAATGGTTCTTCTCTTTGCCTAGATCTGCCTATTGAGTCTAAAAACACCACTCTTAGCCTCCATGATAATGAATCATGTATTTTAAACATACCGGGTTTATTTACAAACTAAACTGACCACATCGTACCATAAAATAGAAAATAACATTTGTACAAGATCTAGCTAAATGTATCTGTGAATATAGGAGACTATAGTTAATAGACTGGACATAACTCAAGAATGGCAAATCGTATAATAATAGTTCATAGGTCAAAATGAAGCTTATAATAAGAGAGACACGAATATGCATAGTTTAGCTACTTAAGAATTATTTAATAGAGCCATATGTATGGTATTGGTTCATAAATAGTTCTCAAAAGTTACCATTCATAATTCTCTTCGGGATATAATCACAGTAGAAGTAGTTTATCTTTTGACAAACAATTTTGTAAGACATCAACAGTAAAATACTATTTAGGATGAATGAAGTCCATTTCATGTTGTCTGTTTTAAATTTTTCAATTTCTTGATAATTTTAACCTCCATCAACAAATATATGATTCACTTAATATTGTTTGATTGAATCATCTAATTGATGTTTGGGACTGCAACTGGTCAGTCTCTTATTAGCATATGTGCATACTGTGCGTATTGGCTCGATATTGCCTTAATTCACAAGCATTATAAGCACAGATAAATAGTGGCTAGTAGTGGAAAACAGTTTGACGCGCGTTTCGTTCTATTCGGGACTCGTCAGCTGGATGTACCTGGTCACTACTCACTAGTCAATCAATTGTAAACATATCGGTATTAGAGTTGATCAGTAATTGTCTAAATAACTCAACGCTAACATCTCAGATTGTGGATCTGGATGCCTGAGATCGTACGTTATGGGAAGCATCAGTTTCCTCAACTTTACAGGTACGTCTTATAAATGAGTGTTAACTAAAACAAAACCCGAGTCAGTGGTTTCCTGTCGACTACCTCCAACCACCTTACACATGAAGTTCATAATGAAAATACTTACGACTGAATAAAGAATCTAAGCATATACTAATCTTCCCTAGAAATATTATCAAACTTTTAACAATATTAGCGCGATTTTAAATATAAGGAGACGAATTATAAACTTTGAGAATCTCATAGCCTTCAATGACCCTAGAATATCTGACTCCTATTTTGATTGTGTAATTATTGTTATCGACTTATACATATCGTCGATCCTCATAAATAATCATTGACTTTAATCGCGTTAGTGAATAACGGAATTAAATAATTCATATACGAGAATAAGGTTTGAATACGTTTATTTTGTACACTCATTGACCTGGAAAGACAATCATAGGAACGAAGTGAAGGAAGCGTAGATAAGAGAGCGAAGCGAAATGACACGCTTTTCTATCAGGTGTGACTCAATATCTATAGTCAGACAAAAATAAGTTGCACATATGAGATGAATAGGATAAGAAGTGCATACACATACGCTCATATAAAAACAGTCAAGGTTGATAAGCGAATAAGTGACAAAGTCAAAGTTTGGTTTAAAAAAATGAATAAACTGTTCTGTCCAGAAACTAAAATAACCTATATGGGCTCCACGTAGAGCCAGTAACTGCAAGCCTACCGAAACTAACTAGTGATAGATTCTTGATTTGGAAAGCCTGTTTTTTTAACATCCACTAATAATTCTCAACATCATAAATGGCGTCGATCAGGATCGATATAATTTCACTGAAAAGTTTTGTTTAATAAATCTCTTATATAATAACCAGCATTATCATTATCAGTGTAACGTATGTTCCCATTCTAAATGTTTCATTTCAATAGGATCCAATTGGTATTACAAATTCTTTACTTTTTCAATATACATACTGGCCAGATAAAGAAAATACATTATCACGTTGGAAAATGTATCGTTCTGCTTGGACAGATCGTTTTATTGGTTCTGGTTTAATTCAAACCCTTCAATATCATTCTAATCCAAGATTTGCTAAGAAAAAGAAATTACAATCCAATACGAATCAATATTTACCCACTAACCATACACAAATGTATATTTTTGGTTATAAATCAATAAATGATATATGGAGTCAAATCATTGGTATCTATCCTGGTTCAGAACTACCATATCTATTTGGATTACCATTATTACAATTATATAAAACTATAGAAGAAATCAATAAACAATGGGCAATTGATTTAAATCTTAAACCCCCTCGTTACCAATATACAAATCTTGATATAAAAATGAGTAGTTATATATTATCATTGATATCGAATTTTGCAAAATCATCAAATGCTACACCAGAACCATTACGTAATATAACATGGGATACATATCGTATTGAAAATCGAACATATTTATGGTTAAATTTAACTGATAATCTTACTTTATCCGAAGGAAGTTATCATTCAAATTTAGAATTAAAAAGAATCCATGGTGATTTTGATTTACGACAAAATTATCGAATGAATACATATTCATATTGGATTTATCTTTATGCTAAACAACTTTTATGGTTACCAAGGTATCCAATACCAACTATGATACCAATGGATTTAGAAATATATCGTTTAGCTACATTTTCATTAGGGGGGTTATTATTTATTTTATGTATTATTATTATGTTATTATTAATTGTATATTGTAGAAGAAGAAAGTTATTAATATCTTAATGTTATTTTCATTGTATTTCATTGTTTTATTTATGAATTTTAATGACAGTGAAGAGTTGTAGATCAGAAAAAGAGGATTCTCTAATTTCAGTAAAGCTTGAATTGGCATTTTCACCATGAAAAACCTGGAAGCACTAGACGGTCATTTCATCCTATTGTAGGACTCTTCAGTAGTGCGCATCCACGATCAGATCTCGCGAGATTCGAACCCAGGACCTATCAGTCTTGTGGGTGAGCGCTTAACCACTAGACTACTGAGCCGACATCCAACGGTATTTCCTGGAGTTCTAGTGAGAAGAAGTGACCACTGGAGTTCAACCAGGTCTGTTATGAGATATTAACTCACTGAAGACATTGGTAGATGTATCGCTCGATTTCGTGGATCGGTTAGAGTTAGACATTAACACCGTCGGATGCTGGCCAGCTCAATTGTCTAGAAGTTAAGAGCTCACGCGCGAGACTGATAGGTTCAGGGTTCGAATCTTGCGAGGCGGGATTGTGGATGCGCACTGCTGGAGAGTACCACAATAGAACGAAATGGCCATTCAGTGCTTCCAGGTTTTCCATGATGGTCTAGCTTCAATTGATTCACGATCTCAACTATTAAAATTGTTATTTATTTGATGAGAAATTTTCAAAAATCGCTTTTATTCAAAGTTTGTACTGATGTTGTTGTTTAAAGTGACAAAAAAACTAATGAGATATTTCATAAAAGCTGATAGAACTTAGAAACAGGGGATAAAACGTCCATCCTGGAGTTCACTTCAAAAACCGTATACATACAACTTCCTTCTCAAATTCAACAACCGTCCAGTCAGTTCATAGATAATCAAGGAGTTTCAGTCACTTAATTAGCGTACTAATCAGACAGAACATAATAGATAGATATCTTACCAACTAATTTATAATTTAGTTAAATCAAATAAACATACTACTCACAGTTGAATATGTTTATCCCAGCAACACATATGTTCAGTTCATTATTGATATATTTTGTTGCTAAATAAAATGTTTGTCAAAGAAAACCCCATCGATTCATCCAATTTCGGCTAGATGGTTTCTAATATAAACTATGTGAATAACCTAGTTACATGATTTGAAAATTATTCAACCATAAAGAATGAAAATACTGACTTATTCAATGTATTACATAATATGCACATTATACATTCAACTAATGATATGAGATGAATGTTTACTACTGATGTGCTTCACAAGTAAAATAGCAATGTTGAAATGCTCTCGCTAATATGAGTAGAAATTTAATACGGTTATGATGATTTAGTTAGCTAACATTATGAACTGACGTCAAGCATTCAAATATAGTGGTGTGGGCTACTTATATCCACATAAGTATTATATAACGATGGTATTTCAGTATGTATTTCAGTAGGAGATCGATAAGGACAGAACGGAAACGGGACGCAATTGTTACGACAATGCATTAACAATAAAATCAGAGAAGATGGACTGATATTTGCAGAAGGAACAGTCAAAATTGAGACAATTGATTGTTATTTTACAAATTAACTGTTTACTGTATGGTTATCAGATTTAAGTGAGATAATCTGTAATTTTGTGCCCCCCCCGTGTTCTCGTTCACAACAATATGTGTATACTACGTTACACAAGATGAAACCAACGGTATACAGACATCGTAGGGAGTGTGATACCTTTGAATCACTGAATCAAAATTGAATGGCTGACATTTTAAAAAACTAGTCATCTTATTACAAAGCGATTCGTTCTACTGACTGAACGATTAAATAATACTGATGATTTCTTCAAGTTTCCAAGTGGAATTATTAGTGTACAACTGTTAGTAGTTAAGAATGGGAATAGAATATTTATCCAGTGCCCTCTGATATTCAATAGTTTTCCATTTGATGTCAATTAGGATAGAAAACTAAATTCAACTAGGATAATATTGACAAACTATTATGACTTTATAAAAAATAGGACTATCCAATTCGTTACGATTTTATGTCCGGTTTTTTTTCACGTGAATAATCCAGCAATCAAAACACGACTCTTCCGATCTCAATACTGTGCCGATCAATGACATTCAACCAGTATGAGTAGTCTAGCGTCCTTATTGGTCCCTTGTCCGCCTAGCCCTTCCAATTGAGTCCAGAACACCAAGTGCAGCTTCTGCTATGCGAATAATCTATTTCAAGCATACTCGGTCTATAAATCAGACAAACAGACGGCATCACATCATAAAATAGAAAATAATATTTGTAAAAGATCAAGCGAAATGTAGCTGTGAATGTGGATACAATGATCAATAAACTGAATATAATTTAGGAACAGTGATTCGTATAATAATAATCCATAGGTCAAAACGAAACTTATAATAAGATGAATATAGATATACACAATCTAATTACTCAATAGTTAAACAATAAGAATATATATAGAATAAGAGTCCATTAGTAGATCCTGGGAGTTACCCATACTTATGTCTTCACTAGGATATAACACAAACCTATTTTAGAAATGGGAAGTATTTAAGTAAAATGTTTGAGATAATAATGTTTTTAGTTGTCACTATAACTCTTGATAGTCAATTCTTGATTTCACTCTATTAAAATAGAAAAACAAAACAAAACAAATATTGATCCATGAATTAAATTCTTAGGAAAGCTTAATAGATTAAAGGTTATCCATTTGAATAAGTTTATAATCTTTGATTTATTGATTTTTTTGATTAACTTGTGACGTTTGATCCTTTCCAGTAACCAATCAATATATAGTTGCTTTAAGTATATAGTTACACTAAAGCAAAAATTAACCTGAAGATTTCACTCGTAACATCTTTGATGATATTTTTCATATAATATTGATCAACAGTCGGAAAATCAACAACTTGGAGACAATTGCTTTATTGAATACATTCTCTATCATATATATTTGAGTGTTATTAAGGATATGAGCTGCTCCTAAACTTTGTAGGTACATTTAAAAAATACAGCACCAATTAACTGGAGTCACATTTGTTTACATATGAAACAGTGTTCATATTATTATTATTATTACTGGCATAAAGTGTTGCTTCTTTTTAGGACATATTTCACTTTGATGAATTGACAAATGTCCGTGTAGAAGTTCTAGAATTTTCATGGTTTAAATCACTCACTTACATTATATAGACCACTAGGGAAAACCTGAAAACATTGGGTGCTCGTTCCGTCCTAGTATGCGACTCTTCAGTAGTCTACTTCCGAATATAGAACTTCGGTCTCGGGAGTTAACTTCTAACTCCTAGATCCGCGAGCAATCATCCAGTGATGTACATGTTTAACTCCTGTCAACTCATGATATTGTGTGACCGTTATCCATTCTCTGCGGTGGATAACCATCCTACACCTGACACAATTAAACTCTACTGGTTACGGCTTCTCACTAGAGCTCCAAGTATTGTAGCACTACTGAATAGTCTCATACTAATTTTATAAAGCAAAGATCATGAGTCAATTGAAGCTAGACCATCATGGAAAACCTGGGAGCACTGGACGGCCGTTTCGTCCTATTGTGAGACTCCTCAACAGTGCTCATCCACGATCCCGCCTCGCAGGGTTCGAACCCAGAACCTACCAGTCTCGCACCACAGCACTTAACCTCTAGACCACTGAGACGGCTTCCAGAGGTGTTAATGTCTAATCAATCTCCACAAAACCTCCTTGTGATAATTATCATATGCTCACTATTGCCTGGCTCCATGAGATAATTCCTGGAGTTCTAGTGAGAACTCGTGGCCAGTGAAGCTAATCCATGTCAGGTAGAGACAGGTATCTACCTCAGTACAATGGAAGTTGGTCGCGAAATTTCGTGCATTGGTTGAGGTTAGACATTAAAACCGTTGGATGCCAGCTCAGTGGTCTATCCGTCAAGTGCTCTGACGCGAGACTGGTAGATCCTGGGTTCGAATCTCGCGAAGTGGGATCTTGAATGAGCACTGCTGAGGAGTCCCATAATAGGACGAAACGGCTGTTCAGTGCTTCCAGGTTTTCCACAGTGGTCTATCTTCAATTGACCCATGGTCTTAACGATATTTGCCTGTCCCGTAAAATTTATAAAATATTCTAATAATATCTACACACTCACCCACACAGTGATCGGTATGAATTTGTATTCTGTTCAAAAAAAACCGAATTTTCTTTTTGAACAGAATACGATTTTACACACTTGTATACACATAAAGAAAGTAAACGACCACCGTGAACTAGTCAATAATTATTATTATTATAACTATTTTTAAAATTTCAAGTTCTAAATACTATGTCGGAAATGTTTCAACTAATACATAATGGGTGGGCTTATAATTATTGGTTATCTTTATTGGATATATATACATATATATATTTGTGAAGTAAAATTCTTCTTTTCAAGGTAGTCTTTTATGATCCTACAGAAGTATAAGTTCAATTTAATTATCATAAACAGTAGTCAAATTTAAAAACAATACTATGGCATATCAATCTAAAATTCTAAATACAATAGACTACAAAATACGAAAACAATTAGTATGTAAGCAAAGGTAGTTGGTGGCTAACAGTAGAACTCAGTTTCATCTTAATCGGGACTCTTCAGCTGGGTGTACCTGCATCTGAGTTGATATTCACTCCGGGATGCGGGTAATCCAGCTGACGAGTACTAAATAGGACGAAACGCACGTCAAACTGCATTCCACTGTTAGCCACCAGCTATTTTTGCTTAGAATGCTTGTAAATTGAAGCGATATCAAGGCAATTACGACAGGATGCAAATATGCGGTTAAGAAACTAATCTATTGCCGTCCTAAACATCAATGGGAAGATTCAAACAAACAATACTAAATGAATTTATTATTTCAATATCATTCATATATCTATATCTTGTCAAAGATAGAGTTGATAGTAAAAAGAAGCCTAACTGAACATAAAAGCATTTTATCTCAATATACTGAATAAGATATAAGTTTGAAAGGTGGTGTTTGTTTTGTTTAACATAGATCATGTAATCTTTTCTCCCTTTTAATCAATCAGATAGATCGTATAACTTCAACAACAATAATAAAAAAGGATCACAATGATATCATATTGAATTTATCAATAATAGTCAAATCTTGATCATGAAACAAATGGGTTTGTTCCTTTATATTTTTTTTCATTATGGATACAAAATAAACATAATAATGAAATAGAGTAAACAATAAATCGTTAAAATCAAAGAAAGGATCTTACAAAGAAAAGCTGGGGGGAGGGGTTATTGAAATGAAGAATACAAACAATTGAGAAAGTTAGATAATCAATTAAGTAGTTGAATGATATTCAAATTACATTGAAATACTTTGAAGTAAAGATTATATTATGGTATGAGAGATGAATGATTAAAAACAAAAAAAATAATAAGGGGGTCATAGATAAATCTGTGCATTTTCTGAAGAAAAAAAACAATTCCATAAATTGAGAAAAATGATATGGTTATCTATTGTATTAATATTGTTACTAGGGAGTTTGTAAAATAGCTTATTTTTGTTTTACTTTTACTCATCAACAACTACTTTAGAGATTAAATTAATTTGGCATCGTTTGTTTGAATCTACCCGTTAATGTTTAGGACTGCAATTGATCTGTCTCTTATTGGTATATGTGAAGCGAACGGTACTGGATTCGAGTCGCAGAGTGAACATCAACTCTGAGATGCAGGTACATCCAGATGATCAGTCGCAAATAGGACAAAATGCGCATCAAACTGGATTTATGAGTTATAACTAGAATAAAATAGTGAAAGAAAATATTTTGTCATGATGAATAAATGTTTTCTTTAACCAGTGGAAAATATTCATATTTCTACATTGATTCATCCGAAATTAAATAATTAGTAAATTAGTAATACCTCATGTGTTCTTGTTAGTACATGGGAAGATTGGTTGATTGTAGCTAACAGCGGAACCAAGTAGGTGTGTTTTGTTGAATTTGCGACTCCTCTGAATAATATTAGTGCTTATACTGGACTTCAACCTAATTACTTTCTCTTTACATCTCAATACGCTTTACACTGTTTTATTGGGTTCAGATAGCCACTATAGTATTCAATGTACATTATGTTTATATAATTATTATTAGGGGTTTGAATGATCCATTTATTGATACTGAGAATTCACCCTTGATCAGCTTTTGTTTACATATATGTACCTTTTGGAGTAGGCCAAACTAACTAGTCCTAAACAGAATGTGCCGTAGATCGCACTGCCAAATTTCAATATATTAAATAAAGACTAGTCGAAACTAAGTTCGGAATATCCGAAGTAGAATAACTCAAAAACTTTCCGATAACTACATAAACTATTGATTGTTAAAAAATTGATAACTAATGTAGACGAATATATAATAATGTAAAACTGTGCACATGAATAGAGTACAAATGGCCCTTGAAAATATTGTAACCATTAATTCCGTATATTTCAACTTTTCTTCTGGCATTCTATTTTGAGGAAGCACTATTCACCAAACTAACCTGTCAGAAGTTAACATCTAACTAGAATTCACTTATGAAAATATAGGGTTATTGTAATTATTCCAGTCAACTTTTTCAGTGACCCTATACATGACTCCAGTTAAATCAGACGAATGGTCGTTACCAAATGATTGCTGTCGAAATATACATCTTCGCTTCCCTCGTATATATAATCATCAACATAACTCGCATTAGTGAATAACGGAATTAAATAAGTCAAATACGAGAATGGATTTTTGAATACATATATTTCTAACAATCGTTGATAGGAAAGTGAAGTAAAACAAAATAATGCGTGGTGGAGAAGGCGAGTGCGCCAACTCAATTTAGCCAGTCGTGAATCAATATTTATAGTCAGATAAAAATAAGCTGCAATCACATAATGAGTAAGGTGAGTAATTGGCACACATTCGATCATGTAACAAAACACGAAGTTGAGCAACCGTTCACCACTTGTCTTCAGTAAGGTTCTATTTCACAACAGACGTGGTTTGAACTCCACTGGTCACTGCTTCTCACTAGAACTCCAGGCATTATTATCATTTTTTAATGGCTTTATTCAGTATTATAATCTGGTACAATAAATAATTCTCAGAATTCTCTCTTGAAGTCAGTCACTAGTGAGCATATGATTATTATCAGAAAGGGTTTTGTGCAGATTTGGTATTTTCATAGTTGAAAGCATGAGTCAATTGAAGCTAGACCACCAAGGAAAATCCGGGAGCACTGGACGGCCGTTTCGTCCTATTGTGGGACTCCTCAGCAGTGCGAATCCACGATCCCAACTCGCGACATCCGAAACCAGAACCTACCAGTTTTGCGCCAGAGCACTTAATCAATAGACCACTGAGCTGGCATCCAATGGTGTTAATGTCTCACAATTTTTCCTTGGCGGTATAGCTTCAATTGTCCCGTGCTTTCAACTATGAAAATACTAAATCTGCACAAAACCCCTTCTGATAATATAACAAAACAGTCAGGATTAATAAGCAATGAAGTGACAGGATGAAAATGTGACTTGAGAAGAATGAATAGACTGATCTTTTCAGAGGCTAGAATAACTTATGTGAGCTTGACCCAGTACCAGCCCTTACGAAACCTCATTGTAGAAAATAGCACATTAATTTGAAAAATGCCTGTTTCCGAAAATGACACTGAAGAGTTATGTGGATAACGTTAAAAAGTAGCGAAAAAAAATAGTACTATACCTAATTATGTACAGTGTCACGTGAAAAGTGAGTGTTTAAACGAAATTTGTCATTTATGTAAAAAAAGTGCACATGAATGTCGTAAAATTGTGGACAGAGATAATGGAATTTTACTATGTGTTTATAAGCAAATTAATAAGCGTACAAAAAATCTACATGTATTTATATCGTCACTATCTGGATGATAATATAACACATTCATATGAGCGATTCGACATACCGTGAAAACAGTAGTAAATTGTAGGAATAATATTGGAATAAATCATGATAATAATTAGGGTAGAATATAACAGATCCGTTAAAACATGTCCGTAGTACCGACACAATATAAAGATAAAGAGTACCGAAATATGAACATGTTCTAATAAGCCATGATAGAGTAAATAGTTAGAATTAGAGATTAATGGATTCGAATTTACGTACATGTAGTTTATATGAGATAAAAACAATCCAGTCGTTAGATGATAACTACACTGATGGGTAATATTTCTTTTTGGTCTAGCAAGGTTTGTGAAGTCTGATTGGGGACGAGCTCGACTCTTTTTGTTAAGAAACCGCACTAACTTGCTTACTTACGCCTGTCATTACTCGTGGGAAGCATAGGCCGCCCACCAGCATTCTCCATCCAACTCTGTCCTAAGCAATCCTTTCCAATTGTTGCCAGTTGCTATTCATCCTTTTCATATCTGCTTCCTATTCCCGACGCAATGTGTTTTTTGGCCTTCCTTTTTTCCGCTTCCCTTCACGGTTCCAAGTTAGCGCTTGTCTAGTTATGCAGTTTGGTGATTTCCTCAATGTATATCCTATCCACTTCCAACGTGCTTTCCTTAATTTCATTTTTAGATGGAAGATGGTTTGTTCTTTCCCATAGTAGGCTGTTGCCGATGGGATCCAGTCAATGGATGTTGAGTATTTTGAGAAGATAACTGTTTAAATATACTTATATCTTCTTAACGATGGTTGTAATGGTTCTTCACGTTTCAACCCCGTACAGTAGGACTGTCTTGAAGTTTGTTTTGGAAATTTTGAATTTGATATTGGTTGGCAGTTGTTTTGAGTTCTGTGTTATTCAATTGTGTGAATGAGTCTTTGCCTCGCCAATCCTTACCTTTACATCTGTATCAGATCCTCCTTGTTCATTAATGATGCTTCCCAGGTACGTCAATATTTCTAAATTTCCCGGAGTCTCACCATCAAGCGTGATTGACTTAGCGTTCTCCGTGTTGTATTTGAGGATTTTGCTTTTTCCTTTGTGTATGTTGAGGCCTATTGATTCAGAGTCTGCTGCTACATTGTCTTCGTCTCTATTTGTTTATGTGGATAGGATAGGAGGCCTAGGTCATCTGCTAAGTCCAAATAGTCTAATTGATTTTGAGATGTCCATTGTATTCCGTGCTTCCCCTCAGGTGTCGAGGTTTTCATAGTCCAGTCAATCACCGAAAGAAAGAGGAAGAGAGAGAGTAAACAGCCTTTTCTGACTCCAATCCTTACTTTGAATGCGTTTGTCGGCTGTCCTCCATGCACCATTTCGCACCGTAGTCCATCGTAGGAGTTCCGGATAATGCTGACAATCTTCTCAGGAACTCCGTAGTGTAGAAGTTTCCAAAGCGTTCTGTTTACACTGTCAAGTATCTTCTCATAGTCAATGAAGTTTATGTATATTGACGTGTTCCACTCAACTGATTGTTTGACGATGATCTAAAGTGTTGCAATTCGGTCTGTGCATGACCAATCCTTAAGTAATCCAGTCTATTGATCTCAAAATTGGGCGTCCACTTAATCTTTCATCCAGTTTAGCAACACTGTTCCAAACTTTTGCATGGTGTCGGTAGTCGCGTTATACCTCTATAGTTTTCACATTTGCTCAGATCTTCTTTATTTGATATCTTGACGACGTATCCCTCTTTCTAGTCCATCAGCACTTGTTCTTCCCCCCAAATCCTCGTGAATAGAAGGTGAAGCATGTTTGCAGTTACTTCAGTGTCTCACTTTAGTGCTTCAGCTGGTATATTGTCAGGTCCTGCTGCTTGCTCGCTCTTGATTTGTCTGTTGGCCATCTTGATTTCTTCGATTGTTGGTGGAGTGATAGATATAGGAACGTCTATAGGTGCTGCTTCGATGTCCGGTGGATTCAATGGAGCTGGTTTATTCAGCAGTTATTCGAAGTATTCTACCCATCTGTTCCTCTGTTCTTGAATCTCAGTGATTGTCTTTCCTTCTTTGCCCTTGACTAGCCTCTCTGATTTACCATATCTCTGTAGAGCTTGGGACCCGTTTGTAGTGGATGTCGAGTCGTGGACGGACTATGATCACCACTACTATTCGATTACGCGTACAAATATGACTTGGTTCCCTTGATAGCCCGTAAACCAGAAGGCTTTACTAGTCCAGATCAAGTATATTTATTGGCGATCTCGTGGTATCGAAATAATACCGAGACGTGCCAAAGAGTACAAGCGAACAAGCAGTGCGTGAGCAAGCTCGAACCAAACCAGGCGGTATATGGAACAAGAAGTGAAACGGATACAGTTAAACAAATACAGCAAAACAATCTCTGGTACAATTGGTTACAATAATAATAATTGTTTCTGTTATTCCAATCGTGTTCTTATCGAGACTGGCCGGTCACTACACGTTAATGAGAGTTATCTTGAATTCGTTGAGTTTGTCAGTATGTCAAATGAAGTCAGTATTGACCCATTGTACCGCTATTTTCACAGATGTCCAGTGTTTCTTTAACTTTAGTTTCATGATGACCGCAACCTGACGGTGATCTGAAGCTATAGCAGTCCCTCTCCTAGTTCTCATGTCTTTCATTGTCCTTCTGGATTTTTTATTAATACAAATATGATCTATCTCGTTCTCCGTGGTGTTATCTGGTGAGACTCATGTAGCTTTGTGTGTGTGTGTGTCTGTATGGGAATATTGTGCCGCCCATAAACAATTTGTTGAATGCACATAGGTTTGTGAATCTCTACCCTTTTTCGTCCCTCTCCCCTAGTTCGTATCGTTACAAGATATGTTCATATCCTGTGATGCCCATTCCGATTTCAGTTTTTAGGTCTCCATCAGTATGAGGAGATCTTTTCTTTATTATTATTAGCTATATTCAATATAATACTTTCGGTACAATATAGAATCCTCAGCACAAAGTACTTCAACAAGTTTCCGTTTCTTAATTTTTTGTCGATCCTGATGATAAATATTGAGTGATTGCCTGTTAGAATTTAGCAGTCCGGTTAATCGACATCTGAAAAATGTACACTCTTTTCGCTGCATATTGCCAGCAACCATGATATCTCTGGTTGAGCTTTTTGTAACCTTTACAGCGAAAGGTTGTACACATTTCAGAAACGCACCTGAATAGATTGTGCGATTAATGACCATAAAAGTGTATTAAAACAAACAAAACTAGATATCTTGTTGAAATATATAGACAACAGGAACAGATAGCCCAAACGTTCAAACAAATAATTTGCTATGATCGAATGCGGCCTCTCGCAGAACTCATCTTTATCGCCGTCGTTGCTATAATTGGTAGGTGAATAACTTTGGATATAATTCATTGTGATCCCCTCGTTCTTTGTTTTGAAGGATGCTTTGATGATCCTCTGTCCAGAACATTTCCATCCTGAGGGTGCATTTCTTGTGTGTTTGGACAGAATTATAACAACTCCATGAGTGTGTGGGGCATTTTCCTCTTCGTGGATGGAGTACAATATAATCTATCCTTTGTTGTCCAGCTTGGGTCTAATGGGTTTCACTGACCACGAGTACGGCCAATTTGTATCTTCCCATTTTCTCAGCTGCTTGACTGATCCTACCGTTCTCCCACATTCTCTGAACACTTTATATAGTTACATTAATGGTTTGTCTGTTTGTTAGATGTATCGGCCTCGTGACTTCTGAAGAACCGTGACATTCACCACGAGGCATCATAATTCTCCCTTCAACCATCAGCAAAGAGTTTAAACGGCGTAATTTGTTTAATCTAAATGGCATTTTTTAGCAAGGTTCTTTTCTATTGGATGAGTTTGCCTACCTCATACCGGGCCTTCCTATGTGTGAGCTTGGGACCGTCAGTAAATATAGAAGTGCTACAGGCGAAGTTAAACAGCACTAAGTCACGATAAAATACCAATATATATACGATAACCGATGATAGGAAGTGAGACTGACATGTATGTAATGAACAGAGGGGCATTCTTGAGAGACTAGCTCTAAACTCTATTTTCTGGTATACAGTACGATGGGAATAGAATATTAATTTCAATGGTGCAGTAGTATTATTGCGTAATGAATGATACAGAATGCAATTATATATGTGGACGAATAAATAAGATGAACATAGTCGTTAATTAATCGGCTGGTAATGCGTGTATAGATATGATAATTTATTAAACAAAAAATGACCGAGGTTCGATTTAGATTGTTGTTATGAAAGTAGAAAACGACATTTACTATGTACAAATGCGATGAATGAACATAAGTTAGATCTTGAGAATATTAGTCCCTACAATCGGAATTGTGACTTCAATCTTATGCTTTTGAAAGAGTTGCTAACCGTTTCGAGAGTGATGATGGCTGCGACCGTGCCGTTGCCAGAGCGCAGGATGTTTTCTCGGCTGTCTAGACTGACGATTCATGTGCACACGCGTGTCACTAGACCGCCAATTTACTTAACAGGTTGCAGATTTTCAATATGCGAGCAGCTAGTAAGTACGTCGGAAATATATGACATGCGATAGCGAACGTCCGTGTCTCTGATTTACCGGCTTTAATGAGTCGTTTGAGTTGCTCGTCAATTAAATCTGCCACTTAGTCCGTTAATCCGATGAGTAGAGTTCCAGATTTTAACCGTCTGCGCAGATTTGCTAGGTGCGTTTATTTCGAAATCGAGCTTACCATTTTAGTAGCGATATGATGATATTATCAACGAGGCTGTCTACTGAGTAAGCCACGTTGAGTCCCTCTGTGGAAAGTACGGAGTGAGGAAGGTTTTTCATCAACCTAGTTTGCTGCATTAGGTTCGTCGTCGATGGGCTCACCATTTCAGTGACCAAAGTCCTTACTCCAGTTAGATCAGAAGAATGGTCGTTACCAAATGATCACTGTCGAAATATACATTTTGTCTACCATCGTATATATAATCATCAACATAACTCGCGTTAGTGAATAACGGAATTAAATAAGTCAGATACGAGAATGGATCGGAAAGTGAAAGAAAACGGAATGACGCGTGGTGGAGAAGGCGAGTGAACCAACCAATCGTGAATCCATGTTTATCGCCAGATAAGAATAAATTGCAGTCACATAATGAGTAAGGTGCGTGGTTGGTACACATCCGATCATATAACGAAACAGTCAGGATTAATAAGCGAGTAAGTGACAGGGTGAAAATGTGACTTGAGAAGAATGAATAGACTGATGTTTTCAGTGGCTAGAATAACTTATGTGAGATTGACCCAGTACCAGCCACTACACTTTCAGTATGTTATTCAAGTTAAACTGTTTTACTCTTTTTTAAGACAGACTGTTCGGATTATTTAAATTTTTATAATTTTAAAATTGGGTAGGTTGCTTAAAGCATTATATTTGAAGCTCTGTGAATTATTTTTGTGCTGAGTGACACTCATTACCAAAGCTTATCTGAAAGCCTGATAAGGCCGATATCCACTGTGCGATTCGAACTCATTCTTACAAACGATTTTTGATGACTGAGCATTAACTGACTTTCTATATGACGGTAATATATACGCTAATTTGTGTGTAATAATGTACACGTATCTACGTATTTAACTGAGTAATAATACCCTGAAGATGTCCAGACATGTTCGCTGGACGAAACTTTGAAACTATTTAAATATCAATCGCTCAGATTATTTCAAATATGATTTTTACTAAGAATGTTTAGGTGAACAGTGTGAACCTTTTTTCACGATGTTAGTTTCTCCTCAGTTATCATTGCAGTGTTTCTTCAATTGGATATACATAGGTGGCTATATCTTCAAGGAAAAGTGGTTCTAAAGAAACGAATCCCAGTTTAACCATGGATTTTAAAATTTAATCCGATAGAATGCAATCGAAAACTAAACATGGGGATATAAAGTTTACAACAAATGACGTTATACTAAGGTAACTATGCAAAACTCATACAGTTTGAATTTGATTAACCAGTAATGTTCTAAGCTTCAACTAAAAACAACCATTTGTGACAGTATAAACTCCGAGTATAATCATTCAGAAATTAACAAAAAACCAGTTATAAGTGTTCTTCAATTACTGAACATAAACTGTTGACATGAAACTTCTTATATCACAGTCAAATTTGCAAAGATAAGCGATGGAAGGATTTTTTTAAAATTTACCTCAGTAACTAACATGAGTCAACTTATCCTCCTGAGTTTTAAGAATGATAAACATTATAGCAATAATTTTAGAGTAGTAACTGTAGAAAACTTGACGTTGTGGGGTTAAGTCATGAATTTTGAAAATCCTAATCAGAAAGAATAAAGTTGCGAAATTTGATGGTTTTCAGGAACTGTAATCCTCTCAACGTTTTAAATCTGCAAAATGTTTATATAAATCACTTGGCTTACGGTCAGTTCACTGAGATTAGTTTTCAATGTGGTCTTGACCAAATGAGTTTAAATACAGCACATTATTTGGGCACTAATTCATATACTCTACTACTAGTGAAAATTTCGTACTAGAGGCAGTTCCAGAACTTGAGCTCGAAGTTTAAATCATTAAAACACAACTCCACTAGCTACATAATATTAAAATTTTGATCAATCCCTTAAGATATAGCGGCGAGACTAAAGAACATGGACGACCTTTGAACGAATCTTAAATGACCTTGAGAAATATATGCCAATCAGAAGACAGTTAGTGTACAGTAAAAAATTATTATACAAAACCAAGGAATTAAAGTGGATACTGTTCTTTTACATGAGTTAAAAACTTATCAAGGTTGGATATAGGTTCGGAAGTTCTAAAATCATATTGTATGTGGTACATGAATTCATCCATATGGCTCCATAGTAGTCTGCCTCTGGAGCCATGATAAGGTCTCAAAAACCCTTTCAGTCTTGACCACATAGCTTCTATGTTGTCAGTGTGCACCCCAGTAGTAGGGTCAACGAAATGGCGCTTATGTATAACGACTTCATGCACATATCCCAGTCTACCTAGACACCTGTACGCTCCCCAATCATCTGTATAAACAGTAGTGCCCAGCAGCACATATTGCTGTATAATCGGTATGATTGTTGGTGCCTGCCGGTTCCTGACTCTTTGGAAATGTCCTTTTTGTAATGATCTATCATATATTCCAAGGATCTGTGAGGTATATTTATGGAAAAGGTACTTACCCAATCTTCTTTAATACAACGGCCACGGTTGAATTTGCGTTTCCTTACAACCGTTTCGTCTATTTCAACAATATTCCCCACTCCTCCATACAATTGCTGTACGCTTGTCAGTTTTGTTGCACAAATATCTCGGCAGAACTCGTACCATTGAACTGCAAAAACTTCGCTTACATCGGCAAAGGTGGCAGCTAGTGTTACCGGTGCTTTTATTATCCAATTCGCAACAGGGAGCATAATTTGTCTCAACCTTAATTTTGACCGAGCGAAAAAAGTCCCTGTTCGAGCTGATTTCTTCTTCCAACATGAAGGACATCGAAAGATAATATCATCACGATAGTCTGCACACCGTACAATGGTCATTTGACTACCGCAGTCACAAGTATAGGAGCTTCCTAATAATCCCTTTTCTTGTAGTCGCTCATTTATCACGTCTTTTCGAAAATCCGCTGTAAAGCGATCGTACGTAAGCATCATGTTCCGAAATTACCGCCGAGACCTTGAAAACCCGCGAAAGCTTCTGATTGGCTAGTCCATATAGTTTAGTCTCGCCGATATAGTTTTGTTAGTTATACAGTTTGAAGAATGGGGACTTAACAGTTTCAGTTTGGAAAGGATAGAAGGCTAGATGGCCTGTGTTATTTCTGGCAATGAAAGTCTCTCAGTCGATCCAGGTTTTTTTTGAAAGAGTCGACATATAGCGATCCAACGTGTTGAGGCAATTAATTGTACTCACTGATGATTCGATATGAAGGTCGATAGTCAGCTGACAAGTAAGTAAACCGTATTAAGGTATAACAAAAATACCAATACATATGATTATCGATGACGGCGAGTGAGACTAACTTGAATGTGACGAACAAGAGTGTATCTTTGAGAGACCAGCTCTAAACTCTATGTTCTAGTGTACAGTGCAATGGAAATAGAATATTAGTTGCAGTAATCGAATAGTGTTTATAGGTAATCGATGATGCAGCATTCGGTTATACATGTGAATGAATAGATAATATGAACATAATCATTACAAATCGGCTGGTAATGCGGCGTCGAATACTTGATTTGTGTATAAACATTAAAGTAGGGATCATCGTAAAACAAAAATTGCGGAAGTTCGGTTTAGGTTGTCGCTGAAAATGTAGGAAACGACGATTGCTGAGTACCCATGAGATGAGTGAACATAAGTTCCTACTGTCGGGAGTATGATTCCAAACTTATGTCTATGATAGAGTGTAATATTAGGCCGAAAATAACATGAAAAAAAAATTGGAACGAACTCACCCGAATCAGGAAAATTTTTCGTCATTGGATAATTAAAATAATCCAGTGAGTTTCGAATATCATAACGTGTACTGTCCATATAATTATGATTTGTTCGATTAGTGATTCGACAGCGTAAATGCCATAGTTTAACGTTAATACGAACAAAAATAATTCCACGTTAGTTGATGATATGAAATTATTGTAATAATAAGCATATAGAGGTTATTCGAATCATAACAGAATATGTCGTCGACGGTTCCATTTTTGGTTTGTGTTCGCTCGTTGCGGTCGCCAATTATGTAGTGAGTTCGTACGCAGAGGTTGTCGATTCTTGTCCGTGTTCGTTCGGCGAGGCATTCAATTCTGTAGTGCCACGATTCGTTAATCGTTCGTTTCGATAACCGATATAATTCTAATCTTAACGGCGCGTAAAATCAGAAGACAAAGGATAGCAGCAACTACAGTTTATTGCCGAATAACTCAGGTCAGAAAGTTAGCAACACCTGAGCGAATAATAACGAGCGAGTGAACAGGCGAATAAGCGAAGGAAGTGAACGAGGCGGAAATGACATGCAGTGGAGATGGCTGGGAAGCCAACTCGTGGGTGATGCAAAAATAATGCGTATTGGAGATTGGCTGTGAAGCCAACTCAATTTAAGCAAGCGTTAATCAACATTTATAGTCGGACAAAAATGAGTGACAGACATATGATGAATAAGATACGAAGTGTACACATATATGCTCATATAAAAGTATAGTCAAGGTTAATAAGCAAATGATTAACAAGATCAAAAGATGACTCAATGTACAGGTGAATTGGCTTGGCCAGCAACTAGGATAAAGTATATGGGCTTAACATATACACCGATACTACAATTTGTTCTGGGCATGTGAACATTTTTCAAGTGTCCTCATAAATTCTCTGTTTTGGAATACAAAAAAATGAGGGTATATTAGGTGCAAATTTATCACTAAGTAATTTTAAAACTGTAATCAAGCCTTCTCCGGTTCTTCGATATGACAACGAGAATGGGTTTAATTTAGCCAGTCGTGCATCATGCTGAAGCTTCACTATTCTAGGAATCAGCTTGGTTGCTGTTCTGTGAACCTTTTAAAAAAGCTCACTGTCTTGTTTTAAGCAATGGATAGAAGCTTGTATGCAGTACTCAAGTTTAGGACGCACGGATACTATATACAAAATCAAAAACGTTTTAGCGTCGACATGACTAAAGGCCCTACGTATTGACCATGGGATTATAAAGCCTTTGGCGGTTATTACACGGCAACGTACAGTAGTATTTTTTAAGTCTTGGCTAACGATGACTCATAAGTCATTATGTGTCTGACAATAGGTAGCTCAGTGTTATTCACTATATATGTATCTGTACCTTGATGACCAATATTCATCACAATGCACTTGGAAGTATTTATCGGAGACTGCCAAGTTTGAGACCATTCAAAAAACTACTCCAGGTCATTTTTATGTTCTAAGCTATCACCTATCTTGACATCTTCAGCATATAGTAAGACCGATGAACATAGGAGACAAGGACGGTCATTTATATACAAGAGAAATAACACTGGCCCCAAAACTATACCCTGGGGCACTCCGCCAACGCACAGAACTAATTAACATGATACCGTGGTTCCCAAGTGAAATTTATATATATATATATATATATATATATATACATCCCTGAATAACATAAAGTAATCTGGAAGAAACTGTTCAACACTTCATTGTTTGATGAAATGTACTTTAAATTTTCAGCTCTTTAAAAAACGTTTCACATTATACATTAGTAGTATGATCATAATTTATTTAAACTTTTTGTTATTTATGTCTCCTACTGAACATTTGCTATTATCTTATCATTTTATTATCCCCAGACTTATGAAATCATATGAGAATTGATTATAATTCCCATAAAATAATCTTATCTTTACCCCCATTGACAAAGGAATTCTGATTCAATCTTTTTATCTTACAATATTCATTCAATGTACATTTATGATCATCAAGTTAATTTGTAATAATGGCGTAAAATCGTTATTGAAAACAAACAAAAAACGTTGTAATCAGTAGGGGTTTTTTGTGGAAATTTATTATTTTCATAGTTGAAAGCTTGAGTCAATGAAAGCTAGACCACCATGGAAAACCTGGAAGTACTGGACGGCCGTATCGTTGTATCGTGGGACTCCTCAGCAGTGCGTATCCACGATCCCAACTCGCGACATCCGAAACCAGAACCTACCAGTCTCACGCCACAGCACTTAACCGATAGACCACTGAGCCGGCATCCAACGGTGTTATTGTCGAACTTCAACCAATCCACGAAGTTTCAGCAACCGTTCACCAATTGCCTTTAGTGAGTTCTTATCTCACAACAGACGTGGTTTGAACTCTACTGGTCACTGCTTCTCACTAGAACTTCAGGAATTACCTCTTGAAGCTAGTGACTAGTGAGCATATGATTATAATGAAAAGGGGTTTTTTTGTGGAGATTTAGTGCTGAGGAGTCCCACAATAGGACAAAACGGCCGTCCAGTGCTTCCAGGTTTTCCTTGATAGTCTAACTTCAATTGACTCATGCTTTCAACTATGAAAAAAACGTTGTGACAATCAAACTATCAGACAATGAATAATCATCATTTTTATTAAAATTTGATTGGTTAATTAAAAATATGGGGTGAAAAATATTTCCAGTATTCTTATTGGTCTATTATTATTATTGGGAATAAAATACAAATCAGTACCCATTTACTGACTTCTATATTATTGACTTAATATTATGATAATGAAATGTGACATTTTTTTATGCAAATAATGATGATCTTTTGTTATCCAACTAAAGGGTATCCATGTAAATTATCGATTCTTATTATTCATTAAAGCTTATTTATATAAAGATGCATTACATTTCTATCAACCACGACGGTATCCAAATTGTTTTGTCATAATGAAACAAGATGATCCAGAAGATTTAACTATCACATATACAGAAGCGGATGGTAACTTGTACAAAGGATTATCAATAGTGACACCAAGAGATAAATATAGATTTTATCCCTTTTGTGAGAATTCAGCCAACTATTCACTATCTTCTTCTACACCATATTATCATACAAGAGCTAGTTATTCAAATGAACCAATTCAAATTCAATCATTGAATTTTAAAATGAATAAATCAAAAAGTAATCCAGGAGTTTCAATAAACAATGAAGCAATACTGACATCATCAACGATAACATCAACAGATGTTTTATCATCACCATCATCATCATCATTATCCAATTTAAAACATAAAGAAATAACAACAATGAATGAACCATTATTAGTTGTACAATATGAAAAACAATTACCTCTTGTAGATAATCGACTTGATCACCTTGATCATCATCATCACCACCATCATCAGCAACAGCACCAACAGTTAACACATTCATGGAGTAAAAAAATCAGACCTAATTGGAGATCAGAACCTTCACATTTATTTTTTAATTTGAATTATAAAAGAAAAAATACATTTGATAATATACATCATTCAATGAATTATCAATTTAATGATTATGTCTATAATAATCATTCATTGAATCATTCAAAAGTACCTTATTTACCAATATTATATAGTAGTTTAGAGAAAATTCATAAAACCAACACCACCACCACAACAACAACAACTGATTCCATGAACACAGTACATCATCATCATCATCATTACGATCATCTTCATCACGATCATCTTCATCACGATCATCATCGTCATCATCATCAGTATAATAATGACGACTTAAATAAGTATTCAAATATACATCATCCGTTTTCACATGATAATGATATACCAAAATCCAATTATATTCAATCATCATTATTAACATTATCTGGTAACTATATAAAACATCCAAATACATCAATTATAAATAATGATCCATTATGTAATACACAAAATATTACAGATCAAGAAGTTACATTATCATTCAATACATTAAAACTAATTAATTCTAAATCTAAACGTGCATTAATTAATGTTGGTGGTATTAAACATGAAATATTATGGAATATTGTTGATCGTTATCCAAATACAAGATTAGGTAAATTACATCATGTTAATAATATTAATGATTTATTAAATTTATGTGATGATTATGATCCAATTAATAATGAATATTATTTTGATCGTAATCCAATTATTTTTTCCAATATATTGAATTTTTATCGATCCAAGAAATTACATTATAATGATATGATATGTGTAATTGATTTTAAAGAAGAATTATATTATTGGGGGGTTAATGAAAATTTTATTAAATCATGTTGTTCACATCGTTATCATCAACAAATTGATTTAATTGAAGATGAAATAAAAAAAGAAGAAAATTGTATAAGACAAATTACATTAATTGATGAATTTGGTAATAGTTGTTATGCTAATTTAAAAAGGCAAGGATGGAATTTATTAGAGAAACCTCATACATCTGGTGCTGCTAGAGTAAGATTGATTTATTGATTTTATTTTTTGTTGTTGTTGTTGTTGTTATATTGATTGAGTGCGTGTACGTGCCTTGTTTATATAATATATGACGTGATAAGACCGCCAGTTGGAGAGCAGTGAATTTATTGATCGGACCAATGACACACAAAAAGTCGTATGAGCAGTCTTGAGTACTGCTCGGTCCTCCTTTCTACCTACCCCAGTCAGTTAAGTCAAGAACACCAATATCAGTCTGTGCAATATGAATCATTATTTCTCAAACATACTGGGTTTATATACCAAACAAACTGACTACATCGTACGATAAAATAGAAAATAACATTTGTACAAGATTAAGCCAAATGTGGCTGTGAATAGGGGGGACAGTAAATAATAGACTGGGTATAACTCAGGAATGATAAATTTTATAATAATAGTTTATAGGTCAAAATAAAGCTTATGATAAGAGGGACACGAATGTGGATACTTTACTTACCTAACAATTATGCAATAGGAAATATGCATATCACATTGGTCCATAAATAGTTCTCAAAGTTGTGAAGATTGTTGAATTTAGATTGAGATCATGAATTGATCAATGTAAGACCACCATTGATAACCTGCAAGTACTTGACAGCTGTTCCGTCCTAGTATGGGGCTCCTCAGTAGTGTGCATTCGCGATCCTACAAACAAGAACGGAATCTAGGACTTTCTGTCACGAGCGAACGCTTAACTTCCAACGGTGTTAATTTCTAACTGCCATCAACCCACGATATTGTACGACTGTCTTCCATTGCATTTAGTGGGTAGCTGCTTTACATCTGACACAGTTCAGCTCCACTGGTCCCTAGAACCCGGGGAATTCCTCCTTCAAGCTAGCTACTAGCGAATACATGATCATTTTCAGTTTGTGGTTGTGGAGATTGTTGGATTGCATTGAATTCATGGATCGATCAATGCTAGACCTCCATTTAAAGCCGTTTCTTCCTAGTATGAGACTTCTCAACAGTGCGCATCCAATCATTATATATAAGTTACTGCATGTTAATTGAAACAGATTTATACCCAAGTATATTTTTGACATGTAACTAACATTGGAATCCAGGATTTGTATTTCATCCTGATTAACATTAACTTAATGTATGTATCTTAATCTGAGTGTTGATTTTAACATTGGGACTCACTTCCGGTATTTAATATAGACACTCTAGGTAGCCATCAGCTTGTTTAACTCATAGGAAAATATCTGTCGTTTTTATTTTTTTGTGGTTAATATTCATATATACTCAGCTAAATAGTTCTAGATTTGATGAACTGATTTACCTAAAGTCACGTGTTAGACAGAATTAAAAATACAACCGAGCCATCCATCATTCATAATTCTGTATAATATCATACCTATATATATGCACGGTTTTATTTAAGCAGCAAACATCTTTTACATCACTTTACAATATCAACCTAATCTTTTGTGAATAATAACATACATTTTATAATTCTAAAGTTTAAGCGCTCGCACGCGAGAATGATAGATCCTGAGTTCAAATCTCGTGAGGCGGGATCATGGATTCGCACTGCTGAGGAGTCTCACAATAGGATGAGACAGCCGTCTAGTGCTCCCAGGTTTTTCATGATGCTCTAGCTTCAACGGAATCAGGATTTCAACTATAGAATTACTAAAATCTCCACAAAAATAAACCTCTTCTGATAATTATACAATGTCGTAATAAGTGAATCCTTTCATAGTCTATAAGATTTCTTTCCATTTACATTCTTCTATAAACCAATTATACTAAGATAATTGATGATTTATGTAATACTGATATATATAGAAGTAGTTTGTATCAATTTATGTAGTTGAATAATGAAAAACACTTTATTGTGTAAAATACATACAAAATTAAATGTATATACAAATTAGTAGTTACACAAACCACCAGATCACTATAGATTTTGTGTTTTGAGTAAGTAATTATAACTTATACGTAGAACAAGGGGATTTTGAGCAGTGTTAGAATCTAGGATGCGGAATTCGTTCTATTCAGGTCTCTATGACTCTATCTACCATTTATATTTGGATGTTAATATTCACATCAAGGCTCGAATCCAGTACTTTTCGCTTTTAACACTAACGTGTTATCTATTGAGTTTCAGAATTCAGATGTTAAGTAACTTTGAAATTAATATGATTTTTGTATCGTTATTGGAATGAGTTTGGATCATTTTGTTGTTAATATTGTTAGTTAAATCTTTTTTGGATTTGCACATTATTTGACGACTAGCTCCAAATAACCGAGACTGATCAAACTTCAGTCAACCATATTGATAATAAAATAATTAACTTAAATTCTAATAATGAACATTACTTACTTACTACGCCTGTTACTCCTAATGGAGCATAGGTCACCTACCAGCATTCTCCAACCCACTCTATCCTGAACCTTCCTTTCTAGTTCTATCCAATTGTTGTTCATTTTTCTCATATCTGTCTCCGTTTCTCAGCGTAATGTGTTCTTTGATCTTCCTCTTCTATGTGTGAGGGCTTGCCTTGTGACGCAATTGGGTGATTTCCTCAAAGTATGCTCAATCCACTTTCAGCCCTTCTTCCTGATTTCTTCCTCCTCTGGAATCTGGTTTGCTGTCTCCTACAGTAGCTAGTTGCTGGTAGTGTCTGGCCGACGGATGCGAAGTATGTTCAGTAGACAACTGTTAATAAACACTTGTATCTTCTAGATGATGGCTTTCGTAGTTCTCCACGTCTCCGCCCCATACAGTAGAACTGTCTGATAATGAACATTATCAGATGTATATTCCCACTGACTGTTATCGTCAAGAGTGTTTTTATTTCATACATGAATACACAACAAATAAACAATGGTGTACAGTGGAAAAATTCGATTACAAATTAATTACTTTCAATAGTTATATTTCTTTGTTCTGATTTAAGATGACTAATAAGGGAAGCTTTCATTCTTGAACATTTAAATCTCTTCTTTTTAATACTTGATGTATCATGAGTTTTTATGAAAGATGTCGTTCTAAATTATGTAATTTAAGTTTTTACCTATGGACAGTGTAGTTTTTAGATTTCATGGTTTACAACATGTATCCAACATTCTGTATTACAGTAATAAACTGACTATTTTGAAGAAGTAGATGTAACCAAACAAATTTAATGTGTTATAACATTGTATGCATTACGATGAGATAAAGGATGGTTGGAGGTAGTCAACAAGAAATAATAAATCTAAATTTCGAACGAGTTGATTCTCATCAAGTAGTAACTTTAACGAAAGTGATACTTCCTGATAAAATTATATCATCACAAGTCAGTTCCACAACCTAGGAATTTACTGATGCTTACATGCACACCTTGCTGATGAATGCCAACTAACAAGAAGTTTAAGTTAAATAGGGTTCCTTGTCGACTATCTTCAACCACTTAATATAATTCATTGTCAGAATAAAATCAAATGTCAAATTGAGCGAATAACATATTGAATTAATCCATAATCCCATTATTGATTGCTTTCTAATAGATCAGAAACAAGTAACTGGATGATTTTCACTCTAGTCCATATAAAAATAGTGTTATATGTATAAATAAAGACATTCATTAAACAACTAAGTACAAATTCCAGAAAACTATACAAATCGAATTGAATCAACTGGAAAGAAATAACTTTTCTTTCAATATTGATTACCTTTAGTTCTACAGATAATTTACTTACTTACTTACTTGCGCCTGTTACTTCCAATGGAGCATAGGTCGCCTGCCAACATTCTCCAACCTACACTATCATGAACCTTCCATTCTAGTTCGATCCAGTTTTTGTTCATTTCTCATATCTTTCTCCATTTCTCAGTGTAATATATTCTTTGGTCTTCTTTTTATTCTCTTTTGGCCTTGAGGGTACCAGGTGAGGGCTCGACTTGTGATGCAGTTAATTACTTTCCTCAATTTGTATCCTATTCACTTCCAGAGTTTACACATTATGTTAAATCCTGAAGTATTTAACAGTTAAAAAAAGTCATGAAAAAAGGTCTTACAATTGATAAGTTCATGTCTATACATGACTTCTATCCTTTTCACTGTCTCTTTCTCTCTCCATATATATCTACATAGATATATGTTAGTTTTTACTCATTCACATATCGAAACATACTATTGATTAAAATAAGTATTAATTTAGTAATCTGTTATTGTTCTATTTTAATTTTTATAAAGCTAGATCGAACTACTTTTCTGTCATATTTCATCATATTAAAGGATATTAAATCTTTACTTTTAGGGATTTACATAAATTGATCACAAAAATAGTGAAAAAGGAAAAAAATTTAGGGAACAGTAGGCAATTAAAAAACAAAAAAAGTCATTTAGGTCACGAGTTTGAATTTCGTGAGGCGGGATCAAGGATGAGCATTGATGAGGAGTCTCATAATTGAACAAAACGGCCGTTAAGTGCTTACAGGTTTTACATGGTGGTCTAGCTTCAAATGATTCATGATTTCAACTATATGAAATTACTAAAAATCTTCACAAAACTCCGTTCTGATAAAAATCATTTAACTACTTATGTTAAATAAATTATAAGCAAAGATGAATAGTGGCTAGCAGTGGAATCCAGTTTGACGTGCGTTTCGTCCTATTTGAGACTCGTCAGCTGGATGTACCTGCATCTCAGAGTTGATGTTCACTCTGAGACTCGAACCCAGTACCGTTTGTTTCAAGTGCCATCACATTATCCACTTAGCTACAGAGTCCTGATAGCCACCTGCTTGTGCAATGGGGTCAAGTTTATATTCCCTTGGTGGTGTTTACTTGTATCTTCTCATTGTTATTTACGACTGTAATTGATCGATCTCTTGTTGGTATCGTACATCCTGTATGGACTGCTTTGATATTGCCTGAAGTTACAATTATGTTAATTATATTAAATTGTGTTAACTATTTATTCAGTTAGTTAATCAGCCTGTAAACTTAAGGTTATCATTACATGATGTGTAGTGATTCATTTGAAATGTTCATTTACAACTCGATAAGGGATCTATATATTTAGAACCTTCATGTTTCACAACAAGTGTTTAATATTTAAACTACTGACCCAGTTTTCAAATGGTCTATTTGATTAACTTCAATCAATTCTCATTGTTGAGTAATCATCTTCCAATACAACTAATGCTATTTTCAAAAGGGGTTTTGTGGAGATTTTAGTAATTTCATAGAGTTGAGATCATGAGTCAATTGAAGCTAGACCACCATGAAAAACCTGGAAGCACTGGACAGCCGTTTTGTTCTATTATGGGACTCCTGAGCAGTGCTATTTTTTTAATTCCCAATCGGGAATGAATTTCACTATTCGTAACTTTACACTAGAACTATAAGAAGTGTTTCTAAAAGATTAAAACATTAGTTCAAGGCTTATTGGTTCACAATAGTCATCTAAATCAACCATAAAATTAAAGTGTTTACTTTACAGTCATAACTGTTTCATATTTGACAGACAGAAATATTAATTAGGACAATCCATTTTCAAAGAATGAAAAACTTATGTTTTAAAATGTGTATCCATGTAATCTCAAAGGAATAAAAGCTATTAGTCTATCACATCTTTTCATTTTCATAAGTAATAAAAGTATATAACTGGTTTTTTTTAAAAAAATAGCATTTTAGTGTGTACTACTAATGTTGACAGATATAAGTAGTATATATATCACCAATCCAAAGTGGAGTACCTGAAGAAGTAGAAGGTTGAAAGAATGAAAGAGAAGAGAACTAGAATAGATAGTGATTAGTATGGAAACGAAGGAACAACAAAATTTAACATAATTGATTGATATTTTGGTAATGAAGTATTTACTGTATGATTGTCAGTGTTTACCAAAAAAAACATTCTGTAATGTATTGGAATACATTTGGTTGTCCCCAAATGTGGTTGCATTCACTACCGTATATCTGTGGTAGGAGATTTTCTTTTCTTTAGTAATTTACAGATAATGTTATTGCTTTCAACAAATGTTATTATTGTATATACACAAAAAAATATTATTGTTTACAGGTTTTATTAGTATAAAATTTGACCGGAAGACTACTTTTGTGAGATGGTGGAGAAGATTTGTAGCTCAGGTGGATGATTTTGATGTAGGTTTTATTCTCTGATCTGGATGGTTTGGTCGTGGAGCTTTCATCGTCCTTCTGAACGACATTATCATCACAAACTTCGGGTAGAAGTGAAGTGTTTGAATTTCTCCACATGTGATTCACAGCTTGTCCTGTGCACCTCGATGTTGATTGGTTCTTATTGACCTTAAATCTGTCATTGTTTATTTCTTTGTGCTGATGATGTAGTTCAGAAGGATGATGAATGCTCCACGACCAAACCATCCAGCTCAGAGAACAAACCTGAATCAAGACCACTTTTGTTCACACTGGTAACTAAGTTCGACAGCCAGTTGCCGGGGTTTTGAACTTTACTCTTGAAAAGAAATCTTTATTTTTTTAACAAGATAACAAACTCATTCAAATGGTACATTAATAAGATAAGAATAAAACTGGAGGTTTTATAGATGATATGATGTCATGACTTGTTCATTCTTACGTAATTCCAGAGTATTATTTAAATTGTAATGCTACACTAAATGTAATTAGTGAACTCGTATAGTTACTTTTTAATACTATGCCCTAAGTACTTTTGACTTAGTCAAAAAGGATAAATCTGATCTCTGAAGAATATATTTTAAGAAAAAATAACATTTCCTGTACAATGTCTTTCTTCACTGACCAGTAATTATATTTAAATAACTGTAATCAGAAGGTGGTTTATTTCACTCACTAGATAATTTACAATGACTGATAGCTGAGCATTTCACCAATGTAATCAACTAGCTGTTAATGTCTCAGTCCTACGAGAGACCTGTACTGACCCAAGTAGCTCAGTAATAACATCTCAAACTGTGAAACAGAGTGGATGAGTGCCGAATCCACTTTGAGAGCCTCATCGCTCCCATGATTACAGGTAGACTTTAGAAATAAGTGCTAATTAGAACAAGAAGTATATCCAGGATTTCCTTCCGTCTACCTCAAACAGCTAACACCAGATTATTTCCAAAAATATGGGCAGTAATCTTTGTTCCAACCCAAAAAATAAACATTCGATTACAGTCAATCAATTAAATTCACAAACTATTATAACTACAATGTAAAACATATTTAAGTGTTCAATGTTGGAGTACATTGATTTTCTATGAACAACAATAGTTAACCTAGGCCTGAAAAAGCAATTTTGATTAATGGTTAAGACAATGTCCATTATGGTTAGAATGTTTCAGCAAACAGTCAGGAATTCCATAATAGGGTGAAACAGTATTTCAATAATTTTTGGCATTCAGTGGTTCTCTAAGATCATTCTGTAATGTAAACTACAAAATTACTTACTTACTTACCTACTTACGCCTGTTACCCCTCGTGGAGGAGCATAGCCCACTCACCAACATTCTCCATCCAACCCTGTCCTGAGCCTTCCTTTACAGTTCTTTCCAGTTAACATTCATCCTTTTCATATCTGCTTCCATTTCCTAGAGTAATGTGTTCTTCGGCCTTCCTCTTTCGCCTCCCTTCCGGATTCCAAGTTAGGGATTGCCTTGTAATGCACATTGGTGAATTCCCTCAATGAATGTCCTATCCACTTCCAACGTCTTTTCCTAATTTCCTCTTCAGCTGGAAGCTGATTCGTCCTTTCCCATAAAACGCTGTTGCTGATAGTATCCGGCCAATGGATGTTGAGTATTTTGCGTAGACAACTGTTTATAAATACTTGTACCTTCCTGATGATGGCCGTAGTAGTTCTCCACGTTTCAACTCCATACAGTACGACTGACTGTCTTGACGTTCGTATTAAAGATTCTGACCTTGAAATTGGTTGAGAGTTGTTTTGAGTTCCATATGTTGTTCAATTGTAGAAATGCTGCCCTTACTTTGCCAATCCTCGCCTTTACATCCGCATCCGATCCTCCTTGTTTATCAACGATGCTTCCCAGTTACGTGAATGTTTCCACCTCTTCAAGAGTTTCGTCATCAAGTGTGATTGGGTTGCTGTTCTCCGTGTTGTATTTGAGAATCTTGCTTTTTCCTTTGTGAATGTGGAGACCTATCGATGCAGAGGTTGCTGCTACATTTGCTGTCTTCATCTGCATTTGTTTGTGTGTATGAGAGAGGAGAGCTAGGTCATCTGTGAAGTCCAAATCATCTAATTGATTCTGAGAAGTCCATTGTATTCCGTATTTCCCCTCAGATTTTGAAGTTGTTGTTGTTTGAATAATTAAGTATAATTAAAATATTCAT
This sequence comes from Schistosoma mansoni, assembly GCF_000237925.1. Lineage (NCBI taxonomy): Eukaryota > Metazoa > Platyhelminthes > Trematoda > Strigeidida > Schistosomatidae > Schistosoma > Schistosoma mansoni. The sequence goes on along the minus strand of NC_031500.1, from coordinate 12,636,646 downwards.
TCGTTCAAGCCTGAGATTATGGTTACGTTTTAATATCAAAGCTTCCAAATGCTGTGGTACGGCCGAGAGTGGGGGGAGTCCTCTCTCCCTCTCGAAATGCTCTCACATGGCCACGCGAATATATAGCCTCTGCCAAGGAAAAACTACTCACTGCCTTCTCGCACCACGAGTATTGTTTACGACAGTGAGAGGACGACGCTTTAACCGGATTGATGGACACGAAGGGTCCACTTAGGGGATTTAGGAAACCTTGATTCCAAACCAATGGTGCACATGGGCTCCAGTATCCTAAGGAAACAAATGGCGTATGAATCAATCGTTGGTCACCGGCTACCATGGAATTACATCTCCTCACGATGCTCCACTGCCTTGTAGATCATTTTTACAAACTTCTCTTCGATTCTTCAAACTTATCAATAACTAAGCTACAAACTTATTACTCGTTACAAAACCTGTTTTCGATTTATTTATCTATTTATTATGAAAAAAAATGGTAGTTTTAATTCTTGTTTTAATGCAATTTATTATCCATTTTAACAAATGGATAACAAAACAACATTAGATGAATAGGAATAGGAATAGGATTATTATTATTATTACTTTAGACTGATTAAATAATGGTTGCGTTTTCATTATAATTAAATTAGAATGATACATTCTTTTGTTTTTTGTTTTTTTTAAAAAATTTTGTTTATATCGAAAAAATAGAGAAAAAAACAGAAAAAAAATAAACAATCAGACAAACAGGAAAATTTGTCGTGACTATTAGAAAGATGGAAAAAAATTTTGTGCATTTTTCTTTTTTTTCTTTTTTTTTATATTTTCGATAACTAAATTATTTAAGTGAATATCTAGGGAAAAGAATATTTTTTTTTGAAATTTTATACAATTTTAAAGATGAATTATAATATCCATTTAATAATAATTAGTATTCGTCGAGAAGCTTAGGCCGACCACCAACATTCTTCATCCGACTCTGTCCTGGGCAATTCTTTATAGTCGTTATTCATCCTTTTCAAATCTACTTTTATTTCCTGGAGTAATGTGCTCTTTGGTCTCCTCGAATATTAACTTAAGTCACAAACACTATAATCAAAGATAGATGACGGCTAGCAGTGGAATGCAGGACACGCGTTTCGTACTATTTGGGAGTCGTTGGCTTGATACACCTGTATCCCAGAGTTGATGATTATTCCGGGACTCGAACCCAGTAAAATTCGCTCAAAGCGTAATCGCGTTATCCACTTAGCTACTGATTTCAGATAGCCACTTACTTGTTCAATAGGGTGAAGTTTAAATTCACTTGATATTGTTTACTTGTTATTTCACATTTTTGTTTTAGAACTGCAATTGATCAGTCTCCTATTGGTAGCTGACGAGTCTCAAATAGAATGGAACGTAAGTTCTACATCCCACTGCTAGCCACCATCCATCTTTGCTTATAATATTCTCGGTGTTTTGTTAAGATGTTTGTGGCTAGTGGTCTCTCAGTTATTTATCTGAAACTGAGACATGATATGGTTTAAGCTTAGTTATTTATTACACAAATTGAATTAGTATTATAATCCTATGTTTCAGTCATATAGACTAAAGAAATCAATTTATTCTTATCAATTTATAGTATTTTAATAACAATACCAAATATCATAGTCACAAGATATCAGTAGTTTTCTTAGTTTTATATACAAAAATAATATATTATCAATGAATAACTTCAAGTTATCTCTAACAATTAGAGAGGATTCAATGTTCTGAGGTAACGCAAGACTCAGTAGCTAAGTGGATAACGTGATGACTTTTGAAGTGAATGATACTGAGTTCGAGTTTCAGAGTGAACATCCACTTTAGGATGGAGGTATATCCAGCTGACGATTCTCAAATAGGACGAGACGGGTGTCCTGGAAGCGCAGCATATGTAGACAACATTTGTTATCAGTTTATATATATATATATACATAGATACAATCCATATAACTATTCATTATATTAGATAACTATGAATGGTCTACATATTAAAAAAATGATTCGTTATCATCTGAGGATTGCCTACCCATAAAAACAATATCCTAGTAACTATATAAATGAAATTATAATAATCACGAACAGATGTTCGAACACAGAATAAGGTTCGAGTCATAAAATCTGATATGACGGGATGAAAAGTCAAAACTACATTCTTTTTACTCGTTATGGATTTTTTGTGTTCGGCATTACTTCTGTTTTTCCAATCTATCTATATATGTATAAAGGAGTGTATTTTCAATGAGAGTCATCGTCATCATCGTCGTCATTGTCGTATTTCTTCTAGGTTAACAAACTTTAACTTGTACCAGTTTTTGTGTTCTTACATTTGTGACATGGGAATTGTAGTGGTTCCTCGTTTTTACAAGTGATAAGCAATTCTGATATAATAATAATCAATGACGACCAGATATAACAATTGATGACTGAATGAAAACAGTCAACCACGGGATATAACAAAATCAGTATTTTGACAAAAAACAAAAAAAAGATGTAAACCTAGATACCTTAGAAACTTTACTAATCATAAACGCTTCAATGGTTAGATCAGTTTATTAACATTAAAAATTACTATAATTATACCCTAATTAAAAATAAAGAAATCAAATTCTTGTTAAAAGTTTAATACAATTGTGGTGTATGTTACTTATATCCACACAAGTAGTATATGACGACTGTCAGGCAAAGAATATATATGTTCAGCCACTTCTTTTACCCTGGCCAACTTTGAACCTAACTAGTTAGTAATGAATTTTATAATATGGTGACGTAATTTTTATATCCTAAACTTATCCACACATCTTACGATTGTCATTATTATTATTACACTTGCTAACCTTTTTGAGAAGTTTATTCAGCATTCACCCCTATCTGCAAATTCTTGCCTAATTTGTATTATTCCACATATTACGTGATTTGTAAATACATGATTAACTCTCTTACCCCATGTTAACCATATTTATTCTGATCATATATCTTACAATTTAATTTCATCTTATGTTAATTTCCTAGTGAAAACTCTCCTTATATTGTGGTGTGGTTTACCTATAACCACATAAGTAGTATATGACGATGATCAGGCAGAGAATGTAATTTACTAAAATATCGATAAGAAAAAAAACGGGGACGAGACGTAATTGGTATGAAAATAAATGAACAATAATAATCGGAAAGGGTGGACTGATATTTGCAGAAGGAACGGTCAAGATTAAGACAATTAATTAATATCAGATATTATTCAACATATGCTCACTAGTGATTCCCTTAACGAAGTATTTCCTGAAGTTCTAGTGAGAAATAGTGACCAGTGGAGTTCAAACCAGGTCTGTTGTGATATAGGGACTTACTGAAGACAATGATGGATGTATCGATCAATTTCATAGAGTATTTCATGTTATATATATCGATAGTTTCATTAAAATTAGTCTAAAAAAATTAAGAGAATTCGGCGAAAACAATTTTCTTTATGATAAAATCTGATATTAAGAGTTTTGAACCAATTTTGTGATGTAGTCTTTTGTTATCCTTCTATAGATAGATAGATATCTATCATATAACTACATATACGAATGTACAGCTTAAGTAAATGATTACGTCAGGAAGAAAATTTTCTTTGTTGAATTAATTTTTATTATTATTGTTATTCAATAACACAATGGGTTATTGGGATAGTTGGAATAAATTCCATTAAGGATTATTATTTATTATAATAGATAACCCAGGACCTATCAGTCTCGAGCTGGAGCCCTTAACCGATATGATCACTGATGTGGGGTCCATAAGAGAATATGGATGATTTAAAGGAGTTTGTCATCGTTTCCGAAATCTCTATTGGGGCTTTTTTTTAAAACAAAAGATAATCAGATCTTCCTTCGGTGAAATCGACCCACATGATACTACCTTGGTGGGTCCTAACACTGATAAACCTGATTGTGTACAAACAATGCAAGAAGAATGTGCTGATAACATTATTGTAACAGACAATAAGATTTAATTCTTCCGAAATGTTTGAGAACTCACCAGTAAAACACAAGCCATGCTTACAACTCTCCCCAGAAATGTAAAATGAAATGAAACTATTCTATGGTGGAAGAGCT
>NC_031500.1:12629194-12632328 GCF_000237925.1 Schistosoma mansoni | reverse complement strand
GATCGTGGATGCGCACTGCTGAGGAGTCCCACAGTAGGACGAAACGGCCGTCCAGTGTTTCCAGGGTTTCCATGGTGGGCTAGCTTCAATTGACTCACGCTTTCAACTATGAAAAATACTAAATCTTCACAAAAACTCTTCTGACAATTAATATAATAGATGACTAAATTAAGTGAGACTATAATTTATGAACGAACCAATCAGATTTAAGACAATAAATCTCTGATTTTGGGCGCAAAATTTGTCCACCGATTTATCTAAATAACATCTTGGTATTCTAACTGATGTCAGTTCATGATGAAAACCATGAATCGAATTCGTAATCCTAACCATCAATTGTAAATGATAATCTTTATTCTTCGCACTGTTTTATAACCCTCGTTTAATCCTAGTAAGTAAGTGGATATTGTAAAAGTTCACTTTAGCGTTACTCAAAAGAGTCGTCCACAAATTATAGTTTCATTCTATATAGATTAAAACTATGATCAAAAATGAAAAAAAATCATTCTTGTTTAATAAATAGTATTTTTAAACAATTAGATTAAACGGAATACACATCGTCATCTCTTTTTAATTTGTTGAAACATAATAGTTTTTATAAGCAAAGATGGATAGTGTCTAGCAGTGGAATCCAGTTTGACGCGCGTTTCGTCCTATTAGGGACTTAACAGCTGGATGAACCTGCACCTCAGAGTTGATAATCACTCTGGAACTCAAACCCAGTACCTTTCGCTTCAAACGCCATCGCATTATCCACTCGGCCATTGAGTCTGAGATGCAGGTACATCTAGCTTACGAGTCCCAAATAGAACGGAACGCACGTCAAACTGGATTCCATTGCTAGCCACTATCTATCTTTGCTTACAATGCTTGTGAATTCGCTCTATATCGATGCAATACGCACAATATACATATATGCCAATAAGAGACTGACTAGTTGAAGTCCTAAGCATCAATGGGAAGATTCAAACAAACAATACTAAATGAATAATAATTTTTGTTTCTATGTTGTTGTTTTTCTTTGTAAAAGAAAAGTATTATATTCAATGAGAACACAAGTGGGGACAATCGAATGTATTTTAGCACAAATTACAAACTATCTCACTAAAATCTGATAACCATACAGTCGTAAACAGTGAATTTGCAAAATATAAAATCAATTGTCTCAATCTTCACCGTTCCTTCTGCAAATATCAGTTCATCTTCTCTGATTTCATTGTTCATACATTTTCATACAGATTGCGCTTCATTCTTGTTCTTCTCTTATCGATCTTCTGTCAAAATACATTCTTTGCCTGACCATCATCATATACTACTTATATGGATATAAGTAATCCATACCACAGCATCTATTCTCAGATTATAATGAACTTTATTATTATCATTTATGACCACCATGAAATTATTAATTACACTACATATGAATTATATTTACATTCAACTTTATTGCATAATAAATTGTAATATTAAATTGTAAACAGATGTGCCACTGTGATGTATGCTACTTATATCGATATAAGTAGTATATAATATTAGTTAAGAATAGAATATCTATCAGCTGAAGATTGAGAATACCAATGAGAGAAGACTAGAAACAGAAAGTAATTGATATTAAACTGTCGAAGTATAGTTTTTTCTATTTTTACCAATTAACTCTATAATCTTGTATCATGTATAATTGATTGTCCTCATTTGTGTTCTCCTTTACTATACTACTTATAAATGTATATTAAATTATGATTATATGAATAAATAAAACAAATAAATTAGGATTAAAAAAAAAAAGAGGGTAAAGTAGACATTTTGCATGTTTTAAAATTTTTTAAAAAAAATGCATAGAACAAGTAAATTCTTAAAATAAAAAAATATTTTTATTATAGAAAGTCGGTAGTTTCTTTTTTCTTTTTCTTTTTCGTCTTTTTTTGTTTTTTTTCTTTTTCTTCTTTTTTTTGCTTTTTTCTTTTATTGTACCATCTGTAAACTATAAGTTCTTTTTCTCTTTATACCTCAACAGATTTTATTCATAATTTTAATTTTATTATTGATCGGATAAATTAATAAATTTTTAAAAGAAAGGGTTAAACTGAGACTTCATTGTAAAAGTATAGTGATTGTGACGTCTGTAAGTTGTCCATCGATAAAGAGATTCTCTTATTGATATATGTTTATATGCTTTTATGAATAGTTGTTGGGATATTTCTTTATTTCAATTACTTATGTGATTTCCTGAGGAGTTCCACAATAGGACGAAACGTCCATCCAGTGCTTCCAGGTTTTCCATGGTAGTCTAGCTTCAATTGATTGATGATTTCAACTATACATAAAGAATTCTTATTTGTTAATTATATTTTAATAGTTGAGATCATGAATCAATTGAAGCTAGACCACTATGGAAAATCTGGAAGCATTGGACGGCCGTTTCGTCCCACTGTGGGACTCGAGAGTGGTAGGTCCTGGGTTCGAATCTCGCGAGTGCGGGATCGTGGATACGCACTGCTGAGGAGTCCCATGATAGGACGAAATGACCGTCCAGTGCTTCCAGGCTTTCCATGGTGTTCTAGCTTCAATTGACTCACGCTTTCAACTATTGATTTGTAACTAAAGTCTCATTGTTCAATTTACAATGAGTTTAGTTGTTGTATAACATATTCATGTTCATAACTGAAACTAAAGTGTAAACTAGTTTCTATCTTAATTCTATTCTTAAAATTTTGGATTATTTTCCGAATATTCCGATTGTTCAGTTATAAGTCTATTGATAATAGTCTAAAGTTAAAGTCACATATTTACCATTTAAGTATAGATTACATAATAACTATTGTCTATCACAACCGTTATATTATTGTATACTTCATAAATACGTTCTAATATAACTGGAAAATGTAATTTTTGTTTAATTATTCTATACGCCATCATTCCAACTACTGTAGGATGTTTTTTATCATTTAGATAATTTTATGCTCACATAGTGATAGTTGACGTACAATGATTACGTAATGTATAAATGAAATTGAAATGATGTACAGTGAATTAAGTTACATGTAATCAGTTAATTCTTCATTTAAAGCAATTAATTCTGTTCAAAATAATAATAATAATATTATAAGCAAAAGTGGATAGTGACTAACAGTGGA